>NC_140911.1:11936097-12211097 GCF_045865225.1 Trachurus japonicus
CTTGTTATTCAGATAAATGAATAGCTGAGCACTGTTGCCTTGACTGAGTAGTGCTCCTGGAGGGGCGCATTCAGCCAAGTCTCCCACAGAAGAGGGGGGCCACTAAAATAATGCCGGGCTTTGTGTGAGGATCCTGCTTTATCCCCCTCCCCGCCTATTGGCCATGTCTCCCTTGTGGCCTCCTGGGGCGGCTCTCCACACCTTCCTCCATCGGCATGAAAGATAAACGGACCCCGGTTCAAAGTGGGGTCACTCTCGAAGCTTTTTTCTAATTTTTTATTCAAATTTTCTTTTTCATGCCCTCTATAGCATTGACACCCCCCACCACACACACACACACACACACACACACACACACAAGTTAAACAATGGCTGTGACTGTCTCCCAGAGCTACTTGGTAATATGAAAGGCATCGAGTCTGTTCAGACAAATTTAATTGCTGACCTTGTTGGCACGCCACACCTCTGTTTTGTCCCTGGTTTATCTCATTTGCTCAGAGCAAGGCAAACATGAAATACTAAAGGTACAAAAACACCTGACCTGAAACGTAAGATGCCTCATCAGGGGGTGTTTGGGCTGTGATCGCAGCAATAAACATAAACTGAGAAAACAGTTTACATGGGAGCACCGGTCACATTCTCATTTGAGTCACTGACAAATCTCTTTTCACACTGACACACAAATGCAATCGAAGACAAATAAATCTGTTTTTATTCCACCTCTACACCGGCAAACAACAAGTCTGTGCATTACAACCACTGCCTGGTAACCACAGTCTGTCACCTCCTGCTCTCCAGGGTCTTAGCCTGTGTTTCAGTATAACCAAGAAAACCTGCACTGTGCAGCGCTGGCATTCAAAATGAGCGATTGCATAGAGAGCTGGAGGTGTCAGAGAAGTTCACTTCTCAACATTTGCTCAGCACTACTCCCAACTGTGGCTGTGAAGGCATACATCATCGTTTTGGAAAAGCTTTATTTTCTCCATCAGCACGACATTTTCAGACTCATTCTCTCTCTGTTAAAAAATGTTTATAAAAGCTGTTTTGAGGTGCGAAAAACACCATCCTCACATGGAAGGTGGAAAAGGAGATGTGTTTTTAAATGTAGTCAGCTTAGTGTGAACATAGCCTTAAATTATACCCCATAAGGACACAAATTTACCTTGAAGAGACAGTTTGAGTTTTAGATTTTAAAAAAAGGAGCTTATGCCTGATAAAAGAGAGAAAATTGGCCAAATGGTCATTATCATGCTAGACAGCTGAAAGAAATTCCCACTGTGGCCTGAATAAAACTAGTGTCATTACCGAGCTTTGCTTTGCAAAGCCATCAGATCAGGAGGAAGGTGGGCGGTCGAGCCATTATCCATTTGTTAATTGTGCAGGCAAGTCATTACTCATCCATCTTTGACCTTAAAGGCTTTGAGACGACTTCACTGTCACTGACAACCCTGATGATGGAGACTGCAAATCTGCAACAAGAAAATCAGAGTAACTAACTGTGCTCTAGGGTTGGGTGGTATCCAAATTTTGATACCGTTAGACCTCCTCCACACTTTCCTGGGGAATGTGGTATTATCGGGACCAACTAATCAATGTAAATCACGTATCAAATATCTCCCAAGAGGAAATTGAAAACTCCACCACACATAGGTGGTGGACATACACTCATTATTCAGGCATTAAATAAATTATATATTATATTATATTATATCAGTCCCCTATACAGTATGAGCACATTGCAATTTTTTTTATCGACAGCGCTAATTTGCTATTTTTAGTATGCAGCGGGATACCTTATTACCGTATGAACACGCACCCCTACTGTGCTCCAACCTAAATCCTGTGTAAGTTGCATATAAAGACATGGGCAGAGAGGAGCCATAAGATGCTAACAAGCTGTACTATGGGAAATGTGGGTTTTAATGTTTTTGGACAGTGGATATCTTGGGCCTCTGCTGAATAGGTTTTGACCATTCTTCTTTTATTGCTAGTACAATTTTAAAGACTTTGCCCATCTAGGGCTCTCATCAACATGAATTCCTTTTGTCTTAAAACTTCTCTCTTCCCCTACCTGTCCTGGCCCCTGGGGACAGACAGAGAGTTTACAGCCCAGACGAATAGCTACCCTGGTGAATAATGTCTAAGCTAATGAAACATCATTTTGCTGCTCATCCCCACTCCCTTTCCTCTACTGTTCTTACTCTCTTTCCTTTCCCCAGGGATCTTCTGACTCAACAGACCGGTCCGCCAGTGTCTCACACTAAATTCTTCAAGTTGGCCCATGCTGTTGGTGCTGTACTTCTTCAAATGTACAGAATTAAGGTGCCACTGCCCATCAGGCTGACCACTCAGCTGATTGAAATGCTTTCTCTTGAGCATAAATTATACATACAGTACACACACATGCACATTCAGAGGAATGAGGAAAACACAGAAAAAATATGTAACTATGTCTCCATTAGGCTGCTTGTTTTGTTTTGCAGTAACAGAATAAATATTATATTAGCGCCATTTAAATATTTGTGTCCTTTGCCATTTGCAATTCCATCGCTTTTGGGTTGCCTCAATGTGCCTCAGTGTTCTGATCTCATTTAATGACTCCTCTGATTTAATGAGTCAAATCTCAATTTTATGAATCTCATCTAATTTTAAATAATAAATTGTGCCTCTGAGCCTTCACATCACCTATAAGAGATGTGATAGTGAGTGTTACATTGTGGCCAGAGGAGACGTGCAGAGGGGAAACAGGTGTTACAGGGTAATTACAAACACAGCAAGCTTTTAATTATGCTCTCTAGTATGAACTGTTAATGAATGTGAACCTCATGCAAATAACGATGCATTCCCACTGTGTCTGCACACATGTGCAGTCACCTGAGCATGCGCACACACACACACACACACACCCACACACATCAAGTGTTAAGGAGGGGAGCTGGTGGCAGATAGGGCCGGTGCAGTGTGTCCTGGCTTGGAGCAAAGCTGCTCGCCTCTTTTCTCTGGAGTTCTACCAATAACACAGTGACAGCTGGAGACTTGTATGCATCGGCCTGGGCTCTTTCACATGGTCTTATCAGTGGAGGGACAACAGTGCAACACTGGACATAAAGAGGTTATGAGGTGTTGCAGTTTGTTGAAGCTGCCGCTACAAAATAAGCCAGTCTACTGTTTATGGTCCACGGCTTTCTTTCCACATAGCCTAACCTGTCTTAAGACTCCGTCTCTCTGAGGGCTCGGTCATCCCACTCCTTTTGTGACCATCTTGTTCCTCCTACTCCTTGCTGTGGGCTCTAATCCCTGTAGCCTCCCGTCCTTTCAGCTCACCTCGTAGCATGATTCTGCCAGACACGGATGGAAGCGCTGATAATTGATTCACTGTGAAATCCCCTCATATGATTCGTCTGTAATCTCGCCCGTCTCTGTTTTCCTGTTTGTGTACCTTTGTGTGCTTCCAATGTGTGCTTTTGTCGGTTTGTATGCGTTCCATTTCTCATATGAATGGTAGATAAATTATTGTTTAAGCTATTCAGCTTAAGCTTCCCGGTCCGGGAGAAAACCCGCAGCAGTGGAGAGCCAGTGTAGATCATGCAGTGACTGTGTGTCCTCCTGTCTCCATGCTGGTTTGTCTCTCTCACTTGGCCAGGCTGTTTCGCTGGGTTAGATTCTGTCTCTCCATGTCTTCATCTCTATTCTTCTATCTACGCTCCGCTTTCTCTCTGTCCTCATGTCATCTCTGTCTCCCAGATCTGCGCTGTTAAAAAAAAAAAAAAAAACCTAGCCAAGCCAAGCGGCAGACTTAAAGCCTTTTATAAGGCATACAAATAGGCTGCAAATCGGATTAGGGTGGAGGGAAGGGAGCCTTTTCTATTGAAAATCCATTTTGTGATAGGGTGGACATTGTATGTACAATGACAGGCAGGACATACACTTGTCTCAAACAGTGTGAGGGTGACAAGCAAAGAGAATGCCACCAATCTGCATGAAAGAGAAAGCTTTCACATTGAGTGCCACAAGAGGATGATGCTGCATTTGATGTTTGCACCGAGGAATCTCTCAGATTCTTTGCAGTCTTCCGTTATCATCCAAACAAACAAGCCAAAGAGGGGTTAGAGACTGTACAGAAGTGTATATGCACCAACGCTACGTTTTAAATTGAATACCACAAGACTGGTGATGTAGGTTTGCTAAATTTGCTGGTGAAAAACCAACGGAGCTTCAGTGAGTTGCCTAATTCTTGCAGCCTTTCTGTGGCACTTAGTTTCAAGCCCGTTCGTTCCAAGTGAAAACAAAAACAGATCAAATCATTTCTTTGAGCAGCTGGCCACTGTGGACTATTTTCAGCTGTGGATTTGGCATGTTTGTGGTGAATTACAGCAGTAGGGCACTGCCTATGGGATGGACACAGTGTGTGTGTTCTTGGTAATGTGGAAACATGTCACCCAGTGCAATGGTGTGGCTCACTGATTTGTTTTTAATTCTTTTTGGACAACAATGTAGCTGTACGGCCCCTGGAGAGCAAGCTCCAGTAGATCAGGCTTTGGCTACAGACATAATATTTGTTAGTAGGATCAGCCATGATCGTTTTTTTAGGGGGATCTTTTGATCATAAAAAATATATACAATAAAGCCAGACCTATCGTGAAGAACTTAAATCTCTCCTGAGACATCCTCAGTCCTCAAGTGTTGCTGCTGCAGCTAATAAGTGTGCTGGTGTGTATCGCTTCACTATAGGAGACACAGTGGCCCTCTGAGTTACACACTATCCATAAAGACAAGCAGAGGCTCTGAATGGACCCCTGTGGTGTCCATCTCCACTGTCCTCTCTTATTCCTGGCAATCCTCTGGCTATGATTGTGTGTCCGAGCTAACAGAGCAGGAAACAGACAAAATGTCAGGCTTCAAAGCACAGAGCTGTTACTGGACGCAGTGCAGCCCATTATCGCCGTGGTATTTCTGCTAACAATGGAGAATACAGAAGCCTGCATTCAGACTGTTACATAAAATGTAATTATGTGTGGTATTTAGAAAATGTGTACTATCGGATAAAATGCCAATGGATCATGTATGAAGAGAACAAGCACATTACAGAGAAACTAAGTGCAAAACAGGGGGTAAGCAACTTGTCAAAAGTTTCTGAATTCAAACAGTTGATATTTTGGTTGCTGGCTGAGACGCTCCAGTGCTCCGCTGAAGCTGAGCAGGCTCCAGTTGATAATCATCTGCTTTGTGGCAGGAAGCAAGGGGAGATAGAGCAGATGGCACTAGTTTTATTTTGCCGCGGATGCTTTCTCTGAATAAGGAACGCTCTGCTGAATGCCAAGCTCTGTGGGAGAGGAGAAGCAAATTGAAGCCCTCCTGCACCACGCTCCTTGTCAGGGAAGGGGCTATTGTTGTGTGCGTGCTGCAATTCCAGAGTGACGGGCGAGTTCTGCTCATTCATTAATGTGCCGAGCTCGGGGATGGACAAACCGTGCACGCGGGAATTTCATTACCTCACTCACTCATCCTTTCCGTCTCCGTTCTCCCTCTAAACCCCTTCCCCCCACTTACTCACTCTATAGCTGACATGCCCACACTGATGAGAAGTGATTCTGTTGGTCCAGCAAATAACCAGGATAAATAGTACAACTCCAATTCAATTAAAGAGTAATGATGTAGTGTTTCAGTTACCAATGGCTTTCGAACGGAAAGGCATTGGCATTCTACCGTCAGTGTTGCCCTGATTCCACACTTCCTGAAGATAACACGGACACTGACAGACATCACACGTGTGCTGAAAATGACTACCACAGTTTAATCATGTTAATTACAAATGCCTTGTACAGATATGAAATAGTACTTTGAAGGGTCTAAATGTCACATCTGGTGGCATTTCAGTGAGCAACGATAAAGAGAAGGAACGTGTGGGAATTCATTTCATATAGTAATGAGTAGGGATGCCCCCAATAATTGGCTGCCAATCATCATTGGCCGATTTTCATTAAAAAATATGAAATTGGCATAGCAGAATTAATGCTTCTAGTCACTTAAAGCCTTTAATCACCTGTGGTTAATACTCTGGTGTGTATATGGCTGAGAGAAGCGTTGTGTGCTGTGTAAAGTAGTCCCACCTCCCACCTTGTTTACTGCACCTGAACACAACAGGCCACCAAAACATGACATGTCAAAATCAATATCAATGTCAAAAAGGAAATTAATAGGGCACCTCTAGTAACGAGAGCCTATTTCAGTGTAATTGTGTATTTGTTGAATTCGAATTCAGCACAATCAACCTCTATTGGCTGCCGGTGAATTACTATGAATGAAGTAACTTACTGTTAATGGAATGTGTTTATAGGAAAAGAGGCCAGTGGGTCAAACAGTCAAAGGGCATCAACGCACAATAGAAAACAGAGCAGGGTGAGACAGGAAGGAGCGAGGAGAGATCCACAGAGCAAAGTCTAAGCAGTTTCTGATGATAAGAGTTGGTGATGATGATGATGATGATGCTCTCTTTGTGCTGCATCTCAGGACACTTTGTGCACCTCTGACTGTAACGTCTTCCTCCCTCTCGCTCCTGCTCATTACCTACTTATGTGTCACACAAGGCACAGGCCGTCCTGGATGCTATACTCATCAACACCGTTCTCCTTCCGAATGAATGCTTTGTCACCGCAGCTCAACATGTCTCAGTAATCTGTCGAAGGAGCCGACCATTTTGCTCAGACATCCCTCTGAGATCTCACTGTTATCGTTTGTTATCACTGGAGCCCTCTGTGTAAATGGAAGCAGACTGTGGTGCAGTTTGGATCCCATTTCACACATGTAGTAATCAAACAGAGGTAGCTGAGCTTGTCTCCTCTTTTGTAATGACACTGAAAGGGCTTGATGAATCAATATCATCCGATGCAGACAGATGCGTCGCTGTACGGACAAAATGTATAAAGTTTACATACAATATGGTATTTATTCAAATCTGTGCTGATTTATACAAATGTAGTGAGGCCATCTGAGGAGCAGGCTGCCACCCCTTGCCCATGTGTCATCTTTCTGTGCTGGACATGGACACTGGCACTGGGCAGCATAAATGATTGAGTTGGATGTCAGAAGCGGAGCTCTTGCCAAGGGGCCACAGCATCCATGCTAATGGGCTGATGGAGCCTAATCTAAATAAGTGTGAATAAAAGGGCTTTTACTGTGAGTGCTCACATCTTAAGCAGAAAAACGCGCTGGCAATTGCTTCATCTTAATCCAACGGTAGACAAGACAGTAATTCAGTTTGTTTAACTTCCACCATTTAAGTCTGACGTCAGCTGTCGTTGCAAAGACTTTTCCTGTGCGTGTGTGAGACGTTTCACACACACCTCTTTGCACGCGCACTGTTTGTTTGTTTTGTAAGTCCTTACTCTTCCGAAGCCCATCTGAGATCAATCACTAGGCCGTACATGATGGAGAGGCCTGTCAGAGCTCACTGTTGTGGCCTTGATTCAGTAAAACAAATAAAATGGGCAGAGGCATTACAGAAAGGCTCAACGCAAGCTAGACAAGAGACCACACCAAAGAGCATTCAGACAGAGGGGTGAATAATGAGGAGGGGGATAAATGTCAAAGAGCAGAGCAGGATGAAAAACGATGATGTAGAGGGGAGAGGGAAAAGGAAATGTATACAGAGCAGACAGTGAACAGACTGAAGCAGAGGCAGATACACAGAGAGCAGGAGGCACAGCACTATTGCCTGCCTACGTTAGCCCAGCTCAGCTTTTCACCCTGTTTCTACTCGACAGCGTGTCATCGGTGCAGCCCTCCTCTGTTTAGACCCCGCTGTGGCTGCTGCAGTGCACGGCCATGTGATGAAAGGGAGGAGCCCTGGGAGATTATTTAATGCAACTTCCCTCGCATATCCTTTATATTCTATTATGTCAGCGCGCACCAGCATCGTGCCAGCCTGAATAACGCCATTTCTCTGATGATCATGTTGGCCGTGTAACCTGAGCACTGCAGCACTCGGATCGGCTCAGCTGGATTTGATTCAGCAGCTTTTTACAAGACTACATATGACAACGCAGCACAGCTCATTCCCCCCTCCGACATAACACAACTTGAAGAAGCTATAATGTGCCCCCGTCAGCACTTAACCCCACCCCCCACAGCACTTTAAAGAGACGTTGAGGAGCAGGTAACTCAAAAGGTGAGCCACCCACCACACCCCCCCTGAGAGGCTCCTGCCAGACCGCAGCACCACTATGCTCTGTACTGGACCGCACAAAGCTCAGGCATCAAACTACTACTTCCTGGGGTTCCCTCTGCTTTATACCGCACATGTGGAAGAGATGATGTCTTGCACCCTGTCGGCCTGTCTGGTCACAGAGAGGTAGAGGTCTCCTCTGCACCAGCTGCACCACACTCCATCACATGAAACTCATTCCCTGCCTTGCCTTCAACACAGTGCACAGGCAAGAGGACAGTTCAAACAGCTCTGATGCTGCATTACGGCACCCAAAAAAATACCCACCCACCCACCCCGAGTTTCTCATAATCATAACATTATTTTTTGTTGTTGCTGTTGTTACGACTCATTCCACTCATAAAAGATTCACAATATATCACTGTAACTATACTTTCCTGAACCAGAGGCAACAATATACGCTCATTAGCCTACAGTGTGTAGTATAAGTGAGCACATACTGCCCCACCTCCACCAATACACTTCTACTATGATCATCAATCACACACACCCACACACACACACACACACACACACACACTAACAAAATTTATGTGAAAAGAAAATACCAAGACGGGATGAGGCCACAGTGGGTGGGGGTTTGGAGGCCCCCCCACAAGGGGTCCGAGGCCCCCGGGCACCGCCTGTGAATAATCCGTTCAAGGGAATAACAAGACTTTCAAAGTGCTCTTGTTTTAAGAACTAGATCTAGTCAAAAAATAATGAGAGGACATTGTAAGCTCTGGACATCACAGACATCGACAATGACTGATGTTAATTATTAAGACGAATTTGCCTGGTTTGAAGCACAGCAACATTTTTCCATTAAAGAGCACAGTAAATGGTTGTACAGTATCCATGGACAAAGAAAAAAAATGTTTTTCCACTATTGACCATAATGAATAGAATGCCTGGATTCAGGATTTGAATATAATGAATATATTTGAATATAGTGTTGATAACTAACCATGACAAGAACTTTCAGCTGTTGAAGTTTCTGTTTACATATTCAAATTTACCTGGATTTTTTAAAACAAAATCTTCGTTCTTCTGTCGACTGAGGCTCTTCTCTTTCTAACAACACATGAGTGTTTCTTGTGGTAACATTGCACCAACTTATCTTTTTGAAATTTAAGTGTCTTGGTATAATGAGATGTTTGTAACGACAAAAATATATCATTACGGCATGAAAGTATCACTTTATAATGCAGAAAAGATCTTTTTCACAACCAGAAAACTTTCTCATTATGGTTAAAAACAGAGCTGAATTTTTTTTTGACATGTGCTGCCATACAGCTGCAGCCGTACTTAAGTTTGCTTTTTCCTTTGTGTGGGAGGGCATCTTTGACTTTTTGCCTTTTTATTCCCTCTGAAACCTGGTTTCTGGGTTCTCATCCAAAAGAAAGCAATTTGTACTTGACTTTTATCTTTTCCCTCATAGCATTTTGCATATCCTTTTGCAGCAAATTTGACTCCTGAACTTGCATCACAATATGACTTCCAGATCAACAATTTGACTGGTAAAAGACCATTTGAAAAATTCCTTGCTGTGAGCACATTTAGCCTGCATGCATTTTGCATTTCCAGTTACTCCACGTGCTATACAGTGGGTGAATAAATACATATTCAAATCGTCTGCAGTCCAGCCAACTACTCACTGAGCCACACGAATGATTTTTTTTTTTTTTACCAGTGTTTAAGATTCATCAGCATACACGTTTGGTAGTACTTAAACACTTTTTGCAGCACTCTTATAGTTAAAGCAACAACACTTCCATAATTATCATACATTTTGATAGAGGACAAGGTCTCTAAGCCTGGCAGTACTAACAGAGAAAGCCTGTATAACACAAAACAATTGATGTGCATTTATTAGCCCTGAGGGCTCCATTTGTTAACTCACTCAGTCCTGACACAACACTCATTTCTCTCAGTGTTACCAAGCACATGCTGCACCCCTGGCACTAATATTAGGAGGACCCTGCTGTAGCCTAACTGCCCTCCTGCATTTTCCATTACTGCAGTGTTAGTCTTGCTGGTCTGATGCCTCTGACCACACATACACAAACACACACAAACACAACACACACGCATGAGCTGAATGCATGGGGGCATAACTGTGGGAATGGGGGTGTCATCTCATTTACCTTGATTTACATTTCATCTGTGTGCTATTTGCGTAGGTTACACACTCTACACTTCAGTTACACATTGGCTGTTAGCTTTTTATTAAGGTGCCATGTTTGATGTGTGCTGTGCTGTTAATGATCCAAAGTAGGATTTTATAAATACATAATGATGTTTACCATGAGATTGGTAAGATGCTCTCATTAAAAAAAACTTCATATTAAAACCAAGGTTGTTAGCTTGTGAGATTTAGTTTGATGTTTAATCATGCCTATAAGACGGCACAATATCCGTTAATGGACACTTCTGAAGAATTACAGTACATGTCAACATGTGGCAACACGCAAAGTCTGACCGACACGGCGACGCTGAAGCTTGTCGTTGCCCCACCATGAAGAGCTCCATGTGAATGGATGGAGGTTTGGCTCATCTGCAGTGCGTCGGAGTCTCACAGGCTGGCAGGGCTCCAGTCCTCTGCTCCCTTATTCATCTTTCTCCCACAGCCAACATAGTCTGACACACACACACACACACACAAACACACCCTCCTTCTCTCTCTCTCTCTCTTCCTCTTACCCAGCAAAACAATATCACTTGATTCACACAATGTTATTAATCTTAAACAAATAAAAAAGCGCCATGGTGGTCGCAAATCAAAATATGCTAATTGACATTTCAAAATCAATCTCCTCATAAAGATAAGTGCAGAGCAATGTATAATCAAAGTCCATTAGAACTACAGCACTGCTAATTCCATCAGGGTGATTCCCTGAGGTGAACACAGAATAGACTAAACTCAACGTCCTAAGGAAAATATTCAGCCGCAAGAGTAAATTATGCATACAAATGTGCCACAGGTTTGAAAAAATGCTATGTAGATTTGCCAGTTAGGTGGTTCAGGGTGCAGAGGAAGTAAATAAATAATCCTGTTTAATAATTCATTGAAATTCATGTTGCTTTGCCTCCAGCCTTGAGAGTATTTAGAATGCAGCCTGCAAGGGCCCTGCTTCTGACTTGTGGTGGTGTGTGGTAAGATTATTGAGAATAGAGGGGAGGGGGCAGAAGCACACACATATCCACTCACACACACACACACACACACACTTAACACTCACACAGAAACACAGACAGGCAGCACTACATATAGCATGTATCATATGTTCAATAAAATTGTGAAAAAGGACACCCTCTGTCAACATCTTATCCCATGTTTGCTCCATTTCTCCCTGGAACGACAGATACAATCTCAAGAGTGTGAAGAGAAGTTCACACGGAGCTTCAGGCTGGTGAATACACCGAAGCTGAGAAAGATGGCAAACGCAGGCACAGGGAGGACTGCAAATTGGATCTGAAAGTCTTTCTGGGGGAAGAAAAGGAGAAAATCAAAACAGAGTTGAGGGAAGAAAGCATGTGGGGTGTGTGGAGAGGATTGGAGAGGGGAGGAGAGGAGAGGAGAGGAGAGGAGAGGAGAGGAGAGGAGAGGAGAGGAGAGGAGAGGAGAGGAGAGGAGGAGGCGGCGGCTTAAGGCTAGTGATCCATGTGTGACCCATTCCTGATGATGTCTCTGCTTGATAGAATTACACCAGCAAATAAAATGATCTTGTCTCACTCTCTGCCAAGCCGTGTGTGTGTGTGTGTGAGTGTCTGGTCACTCTGTTCAATTCAGTCACATCTTTACAATTCATTACCACGAGAATCCGTCTTGTATTTCTCTGATTCTCTCTCACTCGACACTTGGATGCTGTTCTTAGAGTTTAAAATGTAGTGACAAGTGGATGTGGCTCCTGCATACTAAACATGTGAATGACTGGAGGGGGGTTGATGATTAAGAGAATATTGTGAAAACATCTTCAAGTATTTGCAGGGCACAGCTAACATTTTGGCACTGCTATCAGTCTCTGTTAATGCTTATTAACAAGACAAAGTTAGCGATTCTTTTACATTTTCTCCTCTGTTGGCAGCACAGAAATGAGCTGAGCTGAGATTTGATTAAATTAGAATGAAAAACACACGCTGTGATTTAGGGTTGCAGTGCAAGCACTAAGCAGTGAGATATTTACCAAGATTTCACAGAGTGACTGTAAAATGACTTTGGGAATACCGTTGGCATCTGTGTGTTCACATGTGCTGAAAGATTTCCTATTACACGGACTTAACTACGCTGCCCTTTTCACTCTGCATTAATGTTTCCACAAATAATGCAAATGCTGAAGCGGATCCTTCAAACTCTGCTGCTAAATTAAAATTGGCTCAACTTTTTAGCCTGCAGCTGTTTCTTTTAATCACTTTTACCTGCTAAAATGGAAGCTTACACTTTACCTGCGTGATAGGAAAAAAAAAACTGTGAGGGTAAATGTGAATGAGGCAGAGTGCATAATCTGTTAACTTCAGATAAAATATGCAGGTGGCTCAACAAGTGGCTCCATCACACATGCAAAATTCAGTCCCCAAAACCAGAGAGCAGTGAAGCATTCAACAGGTGGAGGACTAACAGCAAAAGACAATATCCATAATTTTACAAACAAAATGTCCGGAAGCATTGCTCATGTAACGAGGCAAATGGATGTAATCGTCACTGAAATGGCAGAATAACTCAGATTCTACCACAAGCAGAGTCCATCAGAAACCTTATTTCACAATATTATCATACAGCTGGTGGTTTCGCTAACAGTTTTGTTGTCGAGCTTGAGGTGAAACTTACCTGCAGGTAGTAGCTAGTAAGCTTAGCTATAGTGAAAAGGGGAGCGATAACAGTTCCCCCTCGACAATGAGATCACATTGAAATTGAAAGGTAGCAAATCAGTTACGTGTGAGACAAAGCAGAGGAAGCGCAGATGAGTGGAAGATGAAAATAAAACACTGAGGAGGAAAAGAGAGACAGAGGTCGTTGATGTCATGATGTGCGTCACGGGAATCAGCATCACATACAGTATGATGACTCCAGGAGAAAACATGCGACACTAGCGTGGCTGTTCAAGCGGGAAACAAATATCACACAGCTGTAATTTATCCATGGAGCCCAGCTGTGGACAACACACAGATCAAGTGTTACATTCAAATATTCACACAGATGAAAACTCCATTTCATTTTCAGTGTTGCGGATTCAACTATTATTTGCCTAATATAATAACCTGCTGTTATTATATTGCACTGGTGCCAACAACACATTGCTTGATCTGACTAACATCGTTCCATCCTACTAGAGTGACATGGAAATGAACTGTGTTCACACCAAACATCCCATTGATAACCACATTTGATTCATTTATATCCAAGTCTGTTCTTTACGCCTCAGCGTAAATTGTTATGCAGCATGCGATGTTGATCACACATATGATTTTGCTGATGTTCAGGCCTTGTTCCAACTCCTCCTCACATTTCATCTAACACGCTTCAGGGCCTAAAGGTGGAGGAGGGTCTTGTATTGTTGCCAACACCCAACCTAGTTCCACGATAATGAGCTCTGCGGGCCCTGAACCTGACCCCTGTGTGAAAAGCTTTCAGTTAAAAATAACAGACAGCGCCGACACTGTGGTCAAAGCACGTGGTATTTCAATGGTTTAATATAATCTTGGAAAAGCATAATAGAAATGCAAATGAAGCAGTGAATCACCGCATGAAATCCGGGAACCCACCAGATATCTGTGGATAGTGAATGTTTATTCATGGCAGGTAAGGTATGCGCAGGAGGCCGACGGCCCTGCAGATCAGCAGAGTTTATTCAACTAGGATGTTTAACTCTCAGCTTCGTAATGATACTTTTAGAGAGCACACCTTTCCATATCCTCTGGTTGGAGAGGAGGCACCTGTGGGCAGCAAATCAAAAGGCTACACTCTCAGCTAATGTATATGAATCCCACCGCTCCAGCATAACAATATCTCTGCTTTTAACAAACACAAGCACAGCGGTGGGTGAGCCACAAAGTGCAGAGCTGGAGTCGAGCATCCTTCACCTATGTGTGGCAGCTCTGACATGTTATCATTTGGATTAGCCTTGATGTTGGATTGGTTTACACAGCTATAAATTTGTAATGTAAAATAGGCGCTTGGATCCAACAGCCATCATTCACTTTGCCACAGCCCTGTGGTGGCTGTAATCATGATGACACAGTGATATGACTGCATCCGTTTTTTCTTTTACCCAGGCTAAATTGCTGTTTATGGCAATAAGAAAGCTTCTATTCCCAGAGGCCACGGTTAGTCAGACTGGCTCTTATTGTTTTACTGCTGGGTTGTGGTGCAGAGCACAAACACTGTCACCAACACCAACACTCCCATCCCCACCCTCCTCCCCCCCAACCACCCACCCATGCCTCTCTTCTCTGTTGGTTCTCAGAGCTATTATTTTTATCTGAAAACCTATACGAGGCTACAGAGAGAAACGAGACAAGAGAAAGAGAACGAGAGGGGGAGTGCGGCACACAGAGAGACAGAGCGGAGCGGGAGAGGAAAACTGTGATTCCTCTGAAGCTGTGATCGATGCTACCAGCGTGTGTCTGCATTGCACGTTGCCAGCAAAGAGGAGGGCTCTATTGATTTGCTCCCATATTTCAATCAAAAAAGTGGGCTTTCAAGCCCGGATTTTCCTCTGCACTTGTACAAATTACCTGGTTCTCGCAAAATAAAGACTAAAACGCCAAATGTCAAGTTTAAGAATATTTGAAAAAAAAAAAAAAAACTCCATCTTGTTATGCAGAGACAACAAAAGACACGCTTGTAGGCGACAGGGACATCTTTGGCATTGTAATGATGTGTAGATTTCTGACTATTGCTAGCCGGTGGCTATAATCTTCTCATGGGTATTTTCAGTGAGCCTCTATCCACATCACACACAAATATGTCAAAAGTAAGCAAGCAGTGACAAAAGGCCCAATCTGATTTAGAAATTCATCTTTTTTTTCTGGCAGTTCAAATGTGTGCTTGTTCTCCAGCGTAGATTGGAAGTCTGCAGGTGGATTATTATAATATAGAAGAAACGCATCTCGAGGTCAAAGCTAATATTATAATGGCACATTTAACATTTGTGCAGATACCTACAGGGGCTTTTGCTATAATGAATTAACCTCCACAGCAAGTGTTAAGTTGTGAGAGAGTGTGTGTATGAGTGTGGGATACAAGTTGTGTGACCTCTTTTGATGCAAGTGCAGTTCTAAATATAAATAAGACAAGTAAGCTGTGCTTTTTTGTGTCGTAGTTTTTGAGGAAATGGATTCATGAGGGAGTCAGCGATGCAGCAGCACGATAAGCTCCCTCAGACAGACACAGACAGACAGACACAGACAACTGAGATGATGTGCTCATGGAAATGAAGTAAAAAAAAAACAGATCAACAGTTTCAGCTCTTCACTGATTTAGAGCATGTGAGCAGAGAACAGGAAACAGAGCGGATTCAATTGTATCACAGTTCTACAGCAGACTATCCTGTGTTTATTCTGGTCAGCAAAGCATATTTGCAGATTTGTCAGCCTCCCACAGACAAATCTGCATCACAACAGGACGGAGCACGGTTCCATATTGTGATTCCCAAATCAGCCATCTGAATCCTGACCAGAAATGAGCTCTTTCAAACGCTCTGTCTGCAGAGGGTACAATCAGAATCCAACAATAATGGGGTTTTTTTTTTGTATTTTTTGCTCTCAACAAAGCAACACAGTCACTGCTCAAGAGGTAACAGGCATCACAATTATACCAGAGAAGTTTGTCTATAACATGACAACAAGATTAAAAACAATGACTTTCTCTGAATCCTAACTGAATGTTTCATGGTTAAAAAAAAAGAAGAAAGAATTCAATTTCAAGCAGAGAGGCACCTGAATGGATGATTTACAATGTATGAAAAGTGTAAAAACAAACAAAAGAAAAACAGAGAGTGGGGAGTTTTAAATTAAATGAGATGATTTGAGCTGCACAAGAAACAGTTCGCAGCAGTGGGCTCCCACAAGTCACAGTGCACCAGCAAATAAGCCTGCACACAGCCCGCTTTTTTAGATCAAAATAGACAGCAAATTGATACAATCAAATCCAAAAAGCGTCACCGCCATAGGAGATGCAATTTCTATCCTTTTTTCCATAATGGAGTCAGGATTTTTGTGTTTCTATTTTCTTTTATGGTGCCATCGTTTCCCAAACTGTTTCTTTTATGTGACTCAGAGCCTGGTGAAAAATGGCAGGGATGCTGGATATGTTTCAACACCAAGGCTAATCTGCAGCACACACAGACACAGGTTTATATGTCGCTGTATATGGCACTGGAGTCGCACTTGTTCTTTTGCTATTTAAAACTGTGGCGGGCAGAAGCCGTGAGCATGCTGGTAGCACTACTTGTCAGATGTACAATAACAATGTGAATCCTTGAGATGGATTCCAGTGTCCACCATCATGCTCACATGCATATAACGCAGTTTAATGTGCTCAACCCAAGCAGTTGACATAGCGTGACAACGTCTCCTTTTCGAGCAGCTTTATCATGAGCATATAGCGCTGTGATCATGTGTGCAAATAAGATCATTTCAAACATAAATTAAAGAGAAATGTCAAACCTGTTTCTTCTTTCTTTCAGTGTATTTACACAAAAATGTGCAATTTAATTAATATCTTTTTTTGCAATATTTAAACAGTCTGTTGCAAAAGCTGCTAAAGTCTGAGCTGCTAAAGTGAAATCAATGTCTCTCTTTTAATTAATGTGGGAAATAAAAAGCCTCTTTCTGATTGATTGACAAGTTAACATCTTTACCACCAGGTATTCTCTCTCTCCTTCTCCCTTCCTCTCAGCTCGTTGTATGTCTCTCTCTCTTTCTCTCTCTCTCCTTCATCCCTCTCCCTCTCTCTTCCTCTCAGCTCGTTGTATGTCTCCCTCTCTCTCTCTCTCTTTCTCTCTCTCTCTCCTTCATCCCTCTCCTTTGCTTACTAATGAGCCGTGAGATTGACAGCTGGATTACTGGGCTGGTTTGTAATCCTTTAATTTCTCCATTTAAGATAATCACCCTCTGGATGGAGCACTGCCTTCAAACACATACACACACACTCAAACACACAAACACACACGATGCACAAAATATACTGTGTTGATATTTAAATAAATAACTTGTGCTTGCACATTTTTGCAGAAATAAACAAGAGGGTATGATAAAGATGAGAGCAAGCAGGCTTCCTGATCATATAGATTCCAGGCTGAATTAATCCAAAGGACTAAGTAGAGCACAGGCCTCTCTCTGGCGAGGGACCTCTGTGATATTAGAGTTTGTAGAACAAAGGCATCTTGACAGTGTAGTCTTTTAATTAAGGCGATAGAATAGCAAAAGCCCCATGGCTTCAGAAATGGCTGTACACTACAATACAGAGTGGCCCTCTGGAGATGCATTTAGCAGCAGCTTAGAAGGATCTATGTGTTGAGTCAAGCCAAACGTAAATCATTTTGATTGGGCCGTGTTTTTCATCTCCTCCAGTGCTGCCGACTAGAGGATATGAGTGTTGGGGAACATGTGAGGTCAAGTGGCAGCACAAGGTCAAACCGCGTGGTCGTAATTTATCAATAAAGTGAGGAGCTATATGTCACTCCTGAGCCCCTGACTCAGGAATGAAGAGGGGGTGGAGGAGGAAAACAAGGTACAGCTGAGCAAGAGGGCAGCGGGGGTAGACGGGCCCTCATGGCTCATCACTCAGTAGCACGGTAAAAAATGAACATGACGGATGCAAGAAGTTTGTCTTCTGAAGATTATTTGGTTTAAAATCTGGACCAAGCTGTCCCGCTAAAATAAACATTTCTGTCTGACATGCTGGGGTTTGTGGAAATGTCACAGTGTGCTTCACAGGTAGGAGCTGACATTAAAGGATGCTGCTCAGGAAGGCCTTCAAATTACTGATATTTTTTTTCCACCTCCCTCCTCTTCTCGCCCTCAGCAGACCGGGCGGATGATCTTATATCATGGATGATTGCTGGGATACGGTGTATTCTCAAAAACAATTTTACAGATTGCATCATTAAAAATGTTCTATTTCATTTTAGATGTTTTAGCCCATTGTAAACAAGTAAATAGTCCACCAAAAGCAGCGGATGGGAGTCCTTGATCTGCTCTACCTCTCCACCTGGAGGGAACAAGAACAGCCACCATCTCTAGCTGCGGTCTAAGACAGCAGAGCTGTAGTCCACCCATGGGATGAGAGACCTGCTGCAGGCAGAGATACACGAGACAGCACGAGCCGGGAGACAGCTGGTCAGCCACAACTGAAAGCTCAAAGGAAAACATTTACATGTAGCGCCTCATACATAAATAACACCGCTGCCTGAAAGAAATGCTTCATATGAAGGCACAACTTGTAAACAGAAAACAGCATAGTGGATAACGAAGAGCAGACAAACATCTGAAAAGAGCAGATGTGGTGAACTTTCAGAATAAAATCAGAGGGCATCTGAGTTGGCGTAAGAAGCTTTGTGTCCAGGCAACGGTATGCACAACTAGCGATGTGATGGTGGTCTACTGCAGAAATGGTAAAAAAAAAAAAAAAAAAAAAACCTAAAAGTAGATGTCTGAAAGATACTTATAATCTCTACAGTATATGAGATTTTGCTAGTCATTTCCCAATGTGTTTTATTTCTTGAAGAAGAAAACTGACAGGACTCAAGCCACACAGCTTTGAAAGGCCACAATTTCAGATTGATGATAAAGGAAATGGAAAACTGGTACAAGCTGGGGTTTTCCGCATTATTTTCAGATAGATCAGCGCTGAGGTTTTACTCTTTTTTCTTCAGTTTATTTTGCAGGAATTATGAAGTTAAACTGCTTTCACATTTTTCTGTTAATAGCAATTATCATTGTATATCCAATTATCCACCTAAATGACACTGAAGGGAGCAATGTGATGGCAATGCAAACAAGCAGGATAACACACAAGTGAATAACTGGAGCTAAAGAAAGACCACTTCTGAGCTGAAGACCTGATTTGTATTCAGATGCATGTAAATCCTACAAGCCTGGAGGAGGGGAGAAAGCCCTTGTAATGAACTGGTACATTCTGGGTTACACTTACAGTTAAAAGGTGAAACAGAGGTCTCCTAGTGGGAAAACTGTTCATTTCTGCTCTGCATAATAAAACAAAATAGTCTTAATCAAGGCCACCGATCACTGAAGTGCACCAAGATGCAAAGCACTGATACACATCGATTGTGAGGAGGTCGGTCAATTAAAAAAAGGTTTTCGATAACAAATGCAAATCGTATTCACAGAATACAAGGTCGTCAATGATAGATGAGCTGTTCGAGCTTTCTGCTACTTTCTAATAGTGTATGTAAAGAGAGGCGTCCATCAGGAAGGCTGAACTGCAATTTGGAGACAGTTTCTAGGAAAGAAGAAAGAAATCCCACTTTTAAATTCTTCTTTGATTTTTTTTTTCTAAATTTGCCCTTGTCTCAACTCCTGAAATACACTGGTAAGTCTCTACACCCCCGTCCAACACAGTCCGCTTTCTTATCCGTTAATCCCTTTGCCAAGGACTCTCTTTTTGGCTAACACCATCATAAGTGCCCAGTTTTCCTTTTTTCCCTTATAATCACTCTATGATTTAACCCACTGCCACCAGCTTTTACAGATCCAATCTGGTGCCTGATAGTATCGCGGTTAGCTCCGTTTGAAGGTCAGTATCCAGGGCACAATTAGCTAACCTTCATTTTGTCAGGAAATGTTGATCTACTGCATAATCTCACCCAGTAGAGTGCAAACAGACAGCGTACACGCAGCTTTTCAAAAGCAGCTGCAGCCTGACGCGTCAGCCTCGTCTTTGACAGCTTCTCACCGTAGAAATGCAAGGAGGTTGAAATGAATCATGCCTGACTCTCAGTGGGCACCAGATGGGAAAGCAACGAAACTATCCGCGTTTTAATGAAACTGCATGTGAGTACTGTACTGTACATGCCATGACCCAGTGACCAACCATCAGACTAAAGCTAATACCAGTACACAGGGAGAGAAGATCAGTGGAGATCAGCACACTAGAACTAATAAAATTCACATGAAAGCCCTGACAAGACGCAATAATATTTCTGCTGACAGCCGGTTCCCCATCCATCAAAACCCCTTTTTTTTTTACTTACTACCTCCACCGAGGAAATGACTACAAAACGGGATGAAAAGCATTGTGCTGTGGCATGTACTATATCTTGGGTGGCTTGCTTGATGGAATTGGCTCAGCATGTATGTCATGTTGTGGGGAGTTTGAGGGATATAGGAGCGTAGCTTGGTTTGGTAAGAAGGCAGACGAGATAAAGAGAAATGATGTGGCTCATCTTCTGTACCTGTATTCTATCAGCTCGCCACAGACTGCAGGTCCTGGCTGCAGAGATGAAAGACTCTCTGGAGGACAAGAGAGACGTTCGTGAGTCAGAAGGAAAATGGCATCCCACTTATTAAATGCCTGGAAACGTAATCCCGCCCCCCCTCCTCAGTTCTTGGGTCTGGACGTACTTATGAAAGCCCTGTCACTTGGGATAGTGGGCTAGGAGTCAGAAGTTCTCCACAGCACAGCGAACACTGAGCTGGCTGTTTCAAAGCAGATATGGCTCCTTGCCAGATTTCCCTGCTGCAGCCTAATTGGGGTCATGTTACAAGTCATTCAGTGTGTGTAACTTTTAGAGATGGAATTAAACAATAGGAAATCCATGCCGAAAGCGTATTGCTGATGGAGGCATGATCCTCCCTAAATTAATCTTTTAGATTAAGTGCAGTATATGTCATTTCTTCCTCTCTGTGCAGTAGAAAGACAGAACTTTAAATTAAAGGCCCAGGGATGAAGGAAGCGAGAAGAGAGACCCAATTATGGATTATTTTTTTCGTAAAGCAAGTCCACTCCTGTGATGTGATTCAAGAGACAACACAGGGACTGGAAATGAAAACATGCCCGTTCTGTTTATGAATAGATACAATATGCTTGGTTAAGGGATAGACACCACTCTTGTGACGCTGACTGCCAGAGAGATACATTAAGTTACTGTATCACCATTCTTTGTTTGTTTTTGTTTTCTATTTTCCCACAACAAACTGGCACTCCGCTGTGTCTGTTAAAGCCCAACTTCGTTTCTTATCCAGACACAAGATTTCTCCTGTAAATCCATCAGGTCATTTTCTTTGTCACAAACTGTTGGAGACTCGAGGCAAGATATGAAGTCAGACAGGCGTCTAAATCACACAGAGCTGCGATGCTCACTGTCTTTCAGGACTGGCGAGGGGCAAAGGGTGAAACTCATCACTGCTGTCTTTTCAAATATGCGCTGACAGTGACTTAAAGAGACACTATCCTGACTGAACTGTATTTCAAATCAATGTCTTTTGTGCGGGGGCCACATCCCCTTGTCCGTGTTCCTAGGTGTCTGTTCCAGTTCTCGGAGCGCGATGACGGTTTACACAGCGATGTGCAATCACTGGAATATTTCTTTTCATGGCTTATCTGCCCACAGCGGGAATCTGCACGGACCACGACTCAAGGCCCCGGCTGTCTGCTTGCCTGTGTGCCACAGCCTCCCCCTCCAATCCTGACCCAGCTCTCAGACAAACATCTCCATGGGAGCATGGGATGATTTATTCAGCACAACTTAGTGGCAGCATAGAGATTTGTGAGTTAGTTAAACAAAGGTCTTTTATGGTCAACCACAAAGCCGTAACAGCCTTTTTAACCTATAAAGATCAGCAAAGAATGACCGAAGGGGGCAGTGAATGATGCATTACATTTCAAAAATGACCTTTAAAGTCTTGACCGGACACTTCTCTTAAGCTACAGTGAAAAATACAGAGAAGAAGCTCGGTTAAAAGGACCATACTGTACCAGTGTTTTGGTAAAAGTCATTTACTACAAATCATGTAGCAATTAAATCATTGAGTGCTGACAATTCAAAAAAGGTTTGTAGATGTATTTAACATTTCTGTTGGAGAAGGCAAAAAAAATGTGTGCAATGAAACAATGTGGCATCACTCTTCATTTAACTGGGCACATATTGGATATGAGTCAAATAGGTGGTAAAAAGAAAGGATTACAGTACATGTTCCACTATAGACCATGTAAAATAGTTTATGACTATAGTAATACAGATAAAACTGCAGCCTTGTGTGTCCTTATTTCCTGAGTGTTAAATGACTTGACCATGACCTGGGTACCTATTCTATCTTTACTGTCATCTCTATAATCAAAAATGGCCTGAAAATCAGTGCAATACACTGTACGTACTGCCATTGATTTCAATCTTTTTCCACTGTATTTCCAGATAGTGAAGACACAACTAAAGACGGTTCAGTCCACACAAAAATCAATAGCTACCTTAAAAGGTAAACAACATGGGGGGAATGGGCTCCAGAGTCTGATCACTTGGAAAACAGACAGTGTGGGAAAAGCAGACACCTATAGCGTGACGACCCAGCTTATACAACAAACTCAATTAACTCAGACTGGTGTTAATGAATTTGACAGTCACTCCTTCAACCACCCACGCAGCTTAAAAACAATAAAAGGAGAGGACAAAAACTCCCCCTTTCACCTCAGCGAGAAAAGCGCTGCAGTCCACATGTTCAGCAACTGGAGGCAGAAGCCTGGTTCACACTGCACCTGCTGGGCTACAGCTCTTTGGTCCTTCCCCCATCGCTCACTGTCCGTCTCTCCGGGGACACAACAGCCACAGCCCACAGCAGTCCAGCAACCTCTCAGCCAGCTCTGCAGCATCCCAGGCCCTCCCTCATCTCATCCCCAGTCCATTTATTTTCTTGGAAAGTGACAGTTTCAGGTTATACATATTGTGGCGTTAGTACTAAAGGCTTCCCCCAGCTTTGTGTCCCACTGTACAGAAAACACATCTCCAGTAAGGCTGGCCAACACACATTAATCACTGCATGAGGACTTAAGCTGCTGCAGCCCCGTATCCCTTTGAGTGGCCAGTTGGGAAGACAGCGTGGCTCTCGGATTGATTTTCACAGAACAAACACAGAGACGGACAAAATGAAAGAGAAGAGACTGGGAGCAAAGGTAACGTGGGATCAAAGCAGGAGCTGATGCAGCACATGAGCTAAATCAAATTGAAGCCATCGAGCTTTGCTGTAACCTTTACTTGAATTGAAGCATGAGCAGCTAATACAGCATGCACACCGGGACATGTTACTTTGCGTGTGCAACATCCCCGGAAGACACATGCAGACTGCATTACACGCACAAACACAGAGCAGTGACCAACATACGTTAACTGTCTAGACACATCAGCCTCTGTTAATATTGTTTGGGTCAGGAAGGACGTCTCAGCCCATTTCCAAACAGGCAGAAACCCTGAGCCCCGAGCCCCTTCAGGCAGAATTGCTCCCTACTGACCGGCTGCACTGTCCTTGTCAGCCTCCTAAATAACAAAATAACCTCCAGAATAATTCAATTGTTTTGCTCACAGCCGGAAAATGCTCAAACAGCTGTTACAATGAGGATGCCATTTCCTCCTGGCAAACAGCATTTCATGTAACAATAGACAAATATTTGGCTATAAAAGAAAAGAGTCAGGGGAGAGCTAAGCTTCTTGTATACTGCTGTTGAGCTGTTGCCTGCAAATGTTAGTAACAGTCTAGAGGAGAATATAGGAGGAAATGTGTGACAACCTAAACATTAAGCCCTCAACTCCAGTAGCAGTAACCTATAAACCTGAAACCTGTGCTAAATGCTGAAATATTCCTCATCTTGGGGGAAATTTTTTCATCTCACAGCTCTAGGAGTTGAAAGCTTCAGACATAATGTGGTCTATGTTTTAGATACACATCTGCTGAAAGTCAAAGGTTTTGTTTATCTGTCAATTATGCAAATGGAGACCCCTGTGATGTGTCTGAGAGGGATTGTTTTCCATTATGATAAAGATTCACCAGCAAATAGAAGAGGCGCGCTGAAGATACTACGGCATAATTTCACATGGCAGGAGATGAACCTCACAGTAGATTCAGTACACTGCCTGCATTGAAAAGAAATGGAGCGAATGAAAACAGAATTGAATTCCTCTGAAAAACAGAAAGAATAAAAGGAGTGGAAAATGTATTACAATAAACACCAGGAATAAAATAAAAGTTTGGGGCTTCCAGCTGCAAACGTGCAGAGCAGGGAACAGGCTATTTAAATTAGTCTGCTGCTCAGTCAATCAAAAAAGAAGAAATGTATTGTTTGTTTGTTTTTTTACCATTAATCAATGTAATTTCGGTGTTCAGTCATCAATGAAACTCCATATCAAGTGACAGCTCTTAAACAGACTGCATAACACACCTGCTGTCACGTCGCATTGAATCACTTTGCAAGATTTTCTCTACCGAAGCTCCATCACAAACTTGATCCCACTGCTGAGATATATGCATGTCTGAGCTCGTGATGAGCTGCTTGTCTTGCACAGCCACAACCACAGCGTGTTCTGACCTTCTTTAAGAGTGATGGAGAGCCACGCACCATAATATATGTCCCTCCAGACACACACTTACTCACTCAATCACACTATGAGGTTGGGGCAGACTTACCTTTGAGAATGCTCTGGCCGTGCAGTATGTCTCTCGAGACAATCACTGTGTAGAAGTTCTGGGAGAAGCCTGGTCTGCACGGGGGTTTAAGGGGCTGGCCTGCCTTACTCCCCTGAGGAATAAAATGAGACAGCCTGTTAAGCATTGGCAAATTGACTTGCGGCCACGGGGTTACAAGCTGATCTCACAGCCTTTTCAGACTGTTATTGAACCTCGCAGTCTCTCTGGCTACAGTGAGTGATTTGCTTCAGACTACAGCAAGCTGCATTCATTTACACCTGAGGCAGAAGACATCTGCTGTAAACCACTGTAATGGAATATCAAGTCTCAGGAAGGGGGATGAATAGATTATCTAAACGATCACTAAATCATCATTATTATGACAGACAATGCTGTCATCTTCCCCATGCATTGATTATTGTAAACATTATGACATAAGTGGTGATAATGACAGTAATGTTCACCATTATATACTGTAGATGATGTAAGGTCATCACGATGTGTTATTATGACTGACACATCCTGTTTATTGTGCTGATCAAAGTTTGTGAGCAAGAGAGTCACTCTGTGTGTGTGTGTGTGGGGGGGGGGGGTTCAAAAGAAATAAAATGTATTCAAGTATACTGCTGATGCATTAGCATAGTTGCAGACACAGTGTTCAGCAGCCTCTCCATTCTCCACAATGCACCTGCAGCGAACCACTTTATTCAGATTCATGCTTCTTAGAAGGGAAATATTTTTGCATTTTCTTGCATACAGTATGCAATTTAAAAATTCCGATTATGCACACCAGCAAAGTTCAACAAACTACTGCTATTGCCGGTATTCGGACAATAACTGATTACAGCAATTTTTTTTTTTTTTTTGCTAAGTTTGCAGATAAAGTGAGCGAAGCTTGTTCATTTTCTCCGGAAATCATCCTCCATACGTGAGCACTTCATCTAACGACCAAGTGGTTAACAGAAACATTAAACCTAAAAATATAGACGAGGCGAAATGACAGTGCGTAAACGTGCGTAAACGAAGTTGATCGGAGCCAACACAGCAAGAAGCCCCTGTAGACACCACTGTCCTCTGCAATAATGAACTGCCGTTCATTTAAGCGAGGGCAGGGGGAGGCTAATGAGCGGAGTTCTCATTGACTTTTTCTTTTCCCACCACACTCAGACAAAAATATTCTTGACCTTAAACGTCTCCGTATTAAGCTCGACTGCACGCGCGGTGCTGCCTTTAGCGCAACACTGCAGGGAGAAAGTAGCCTGATCGTTTCACAGCCACTTTCGATGGTTCAAGAGGACGCTGCAAATCCCAAGTCAGCACTACAGCAGTGCAGCACTTCCTCTGTACTGTTAGCCCAAAAGAAGACATGAAGAAATTAACTCATCTTACCGAGGATGCGCCCATAAGTAAGGTGTACGCCAAGATGACGCAGCCAACGTTCATCTTTGCAAAGCGGTAGGGGGGGAAAAAAGGAGGAAGAGATGAGTCTTCTTCGCCAAAAAACACCTCAGTAATTCCCGGAGCTGTGATTCTTCTTCTCGGATGCTGAGCGAGAGACCGTCCCTACTTGTCTGGCGCAAAAGTGCCGCTGAGGCAGAGATGCTGCGCTCCGTCCAGAGGAAGCCGGTGCCCATTGGATAGCAGCGTCACTACAACCCCTCCTACCGCACAGAGGAGCAGGCATGGCAGTGTGCACACTACAGTCTGTATAGCTCCAAATGACTCCCTGTAACGATGCCCCGTACACTTCTGGGACCCATTGGTAGAAAAACGCATTTTCCAGGCTATTTAGATTCATATTTTGACTTCAGATGGAGCAAAGGCGGGTCTGACGGAGTGAGTGACAACCAACCATCCGAGTCCTTTCATGTGTCCATCAGCTCACCGGTCTATTGGAGTCTATTTCACACCCCAGTTACCCCCTCTGCCCCTGATCCATGGTATAAGATCGGAGAACTGCCCAGTTATTAGCTTTTTATTAAAGCTGCTGTGATAAACCACTGCTAGATAAGACTCGGTTGATGGTTAAATGTAAGGATCAAATGAGATTAATCTGGAACCTGTTTGATAATCTACAAAAATGTATAAAATAAAGTGATCCAATATTCAGTCTTCATATCCTTCTGTAAAACAGATGACAACTGTTATTGATGTTGGATTATTCCATTTATTGTTATATCTGAGGGATTGTCTGCAATCAAACCATGTCTTATTAGCTGAGAAGTGTGTAACAAGGATCAAATATGAAGTCAGGACTAAATTTTGGTATCTTTTTTATATAAATATGGAATTTCAATCATTCATTTCATGCATAATATAACTTCAAGGAAAATTATAATAGGCACACACAATAAGTTTCAGCACTTTAAATGTTAAGTTGTCACACAATTTAATAATGTTGACATTTCCTCAGCCTTAGATCAGCGACTCAATTTCCATATCTGAGAGGTCATGACAATTTAATCCTATCAAAAGGAATAGGACAGTATTGCAGTGTCAATCAACGGAGCCCTGTGCCTGCCCCTGTCACTGCCATTCACTCTACCGCTTTATTTCCAAACTGTTTTTGAAAGTGTTTCTGAACAGTGTTTTTTTTTTTCCCTCACTCTTTCTTTCCTTTAAATGGCGTCCACAAGACAAACTGCTTGGGGCTGATAATTAAGAAGTACTTCTAGTCTAGTTCTAGTCAGCTCAGTGGGTGTTTCTGTCCAGAGGGCAGGATTTTTGAAGGCCAGAAATATCAGAAATGCACTCCACTCATCTCTCTTCAGGGCATCGTGCTGCTGTTTTTATTACACCCTGAAAACCTGGCAGAGGAACAGTGCAACGAAGGATTTAAAACACGGCTTGTGCAATAAACAATGGCTCTGATAAATAACATCACATCTCTGTATCAGTCACTGTCACTGCCTCACATGGGAGCAGAAGCTGAGCGGAAGAAGTGTTAGGAGGGGGGGGGGGGAACTCCAAGTTGCAGTGAGAAAATGACTGAATGTGCTGAAGATGACAGGTGTTCAAGCTTCCAGCTGCAGTCTTGATATGTTTCTTCACATGCAGGAGTTAGAGAAGCCCATGCACATTTCCCTAACCCAGTGCATGCAGTGGCCATGGCAGAATGCCCCCTCTCTGTCTCAGTGACACACTCTGACATACATGTATCAGCTCATCTCTCTTTGTGCTCATATTTTCTCCTCGTCGCTGCTCTTGAACATACATCCCTATCCTGCCTACCCCCTCTACCCCCCCGCCCCTCCACCCTCCCACATCTGCTGCTGCGGCACAAACTCAATGATATTCATGAAATTATTGTTTTGCTGAATTAGTGCCCTGAAGACGGGGCCCAACTGATTCTCTGCTCGGTAAATTCTGCGTGGCTCGAAGGTAGCCTGCCAGTTTCAGAACACAAGTAAATTATTCCTCTCAAGTATCAAGCATTTTTGCCTAATAAAAATACCATCTGGGCACTTGACGTGAATTAGTTTAAGGCCTTGCTGAATTATTAAACGAATCTCACAAAATGGGTCCCAGCTCTGTTTTTATAGGGGGAAGAAGTTACTGAACACCTTGCTACAGTATAGACTACGCTGGCCATGATTTTCACTTTCCATTTGCTCTGTAGTTTTTTTTTAGCTCAAGTGGAGAGTTATATGTTTCCCTCAAACATATTTCAATTTCTTTGTTTACACTGCCTCCCTCCATCCATCCCTCCCTCTCTTTCTCTGTCTCTCTCTTTTTCTCACCAGCACAGTTTTGCATTTATCACCAAGACACAATTTTTTTGTAAGAGCCCATTGGGAGTTTAATGATCCTGCTTGCATAAATCAGAGCAACCAGTACATGATCTGATACCAATATAATCATTAGGGAAGAAATTTAACTCATTTAAGATTAATTTCCGTGATACACTTGTTGCTTAGTCTCAGTATAGTTCCACCCACTGTTTAAGTGCGAGGCTTGTATAATTGGTGTCTCTCAATCAGTAGATGTATCAGTCGCTCTGATCCTTTTGAGCAAAATGAGCTACAGCACTTAGATTCATGCAGGCTGAGCTGATCGCAGTCGTGACTGTGTCTCACTCTACTTCGTTAGAGGAGAGGTGTTATTTTCTAGTTGTGACGTTTTTGTACACCATTCAGGTGTGTGGACCGCTGACCCTTGTCACGTCAGACAGGTTAGTGATAATTGGTCGCTTAACATTTGTTATTTTTGAAATGCTGAGCTCTCTTCTTACAGTTTCTGTCAGTTTTAGCAAAAAGGTTTCACTAGACTGCACTGAATTCAATTATCACATCACTATCATCACCTTCAAAGTGGTAATAAAACACATTTTCTTAGTCAATTTAAATCTTGACGGCAGTTATTTACCTCAAAATATCTATCTAACAGCCCTTTCCCTGAAAAATGAAACATTTGAATCTATGAAAGACTTTGAGAGGCAGATGAATCAATGTGCTACAGAAACTATTCTTGGTCTGAGCATTTCATCACTGTGCCAAAGTCATACCGCAAATCTTAGTTTTACAAGCTTATACGCTTTTATTTTAGTGCCATCACAGAAAGTCAGATTCAGTTCAGTCTGTCAGTGATGAGGCATTTCACTGCTCTGTGCCCGTCTGTGATCAGATGAGTTCACACTTTCTGAAAGATGTCTCATTAGTTTTGTGTATTTTCCATCTTTTTTGTCAGTGTTTACACCTTTGCTGCAAAGTTTTCAATCAAGAAAAGCAACTCTAACTTGATTCAGTTAACACGAACAGCTGTCACACAATCATCCATGTGTGATATAGCAAGAACTGTCAAACCTTTCAGTGATAATAATATTAGAATAATGTTGAGACCATTGCATCGGTGCAGATACTTTGTTACAAGCCTGCCAACTTATTACTATTATTAAGCCTGTCAAGTAGATGAATGCAGCTGATCAGACATGAACCCGAAGTCTTGATATAAAGCCTGAACAGTTAATTATGAGGTCTACGACGACACACATCACGTCATCCCTGTGCATGCAGAGTGGGATGTGTGAAAAGTCTCCTTTGAACAGACATACTCACAAGGTGTAAAAGCCACACGGAGTTCATCACCACGACGCTCACCGATGCCACTGATGATGCAACTATTGCAGCGTGTCAACTGTACAGGGAGGCGAGGAGAAGCACAACTCTGACTTCAATGTGAAACTTTTCTCCTTGCTGACCAAGGAGAAATGTTAAGTGACAGCACAGTGATATGAAATCAACAAACCTCTCCAGATCCATTCACATCCTCAGAGAGAGAGAGAGAGAGAGAGAGAGAGAAGCATTTCAAAAAAACATGTCGTGATACTGAAATCTTTGGAGGGTTTTCAATGACACAAACAACTTAAAGGGAGACAATGCTGAAGCCACTGCACTGCCTATACCGCATCGCACCTATTCACTGGGTTTACTCAACAATTACAAAACAGGATTTGAATTTTCACTAAACTGTATGCAGCTGTGCCGAAATCATATTATTCCATCTATCATTCATCCAGCATTCGTGGAATATACTTCATTACGACACCACCTACTGTGGATTGTATTATTGAAAGGCCGACTTCAGTTCTACTTAGTACATATTGTCTGGTCTTTTGAAAAGAACAACTATCATATAGCGAGAAGCGCGCTGTAACAATAATTTATGAGTGTTTTTTTCCCTGAAGATTCATGTTGACGTACTTTTCAATATATGAATATCAAATTGATGCACGCTGAGAAACTAGCAAAGCAGCAAAGACGGACAAGCTCCATTAGACCGTAACACAAGTCCTGCATCAACTCAACAACACTCAGTCCACTCAGACCTCGAGGAACTGATGTTTAGTTTTTTACCTGCTGAAAGACTGAATGAAATATTGATACTGTATGTGCACAGCAGAAACGCCTGAAGACCACAGGAAGCGAATCATCTATCAGTATAAGACTAAAGTAAATGTTAGCTTAATATTTTCACAGGAATATAAGTAATGTCTCCCATGCTCTGATTTTTTTAATTAAGCCAAGATAATATATCTGTGCTCTATTCCAGTGGGCTAGTCGGCACATATTTCAGCAGGAGACTGCAGCACAGTCGACCATTGTGCCACCACAGTGGACGCTCTGTGGAATCCAAATAGCAGGGAGAGATCAATAGGTGACGGGGTCAGTTTTTATCAACGACCACTGTATATGACTGTGGAAGTAATGACACATGGCTACAGGCTGTTCTCCATATGTAACACAGGGGGATGAGCCCCTGCAGACGCCTGTATCCCTAACCTTTTGACTGCCATTTCAATATAGCACGAGAGCCTGATGGGTGCACAGAGAGTCGCTTGACGGAGATGGATGACGGTGGATGTCATTTGATTTTCATTTGAACCGGAACAGCAGAATCTACTCCGCCTAATTAACCTCTCTGTCTTTTTCCACTTGGCAGATTTCCACTGCCATGTGGAGAAGGGAAAAAAAAGCTTTGTACAGACTTACCTCCAACATATTTCACACATGATTTATATTCTATGTAAGACATTTGTCACATAAATAGATTTGTTAGGAAATTTCACTAGAGACAAAGTATAACACATGGTGCATTGTCTCCTCGAAACACATTTAGTTATTATTTGTTTTTTGTGTTTTTCAATTACAATTTCACGGAGGAACACAATTTCTGCCTGTATTAAATTTCCTGGTAAAATAAAAATTCAACTAGAGCTACCACACACAGGCTGAAGTATCAACAAGGGATATTGGGCACACAAAGCTCAAAACTTTCACTCAAAAGACGGGGCTTCATATCCCACACAAGGTTAGCTTAAGGCAACAAAGACACTTTTTTCAGTTACACTAAAAATGACCGTGAACCTTTAAAGCAGAAGTAAGTGATATATTTGTGTTAATATAAGTCTTAAATAGTTATATCTTCCGACAGCAATCACTTACATAGAGTGTTTGGACCGAAACACGGGTCTGTCAGTCACTCTGCTCTGCTCTGCGCCGAGGAGAAAACATTTATCGTATCCTACAGTTTTTATCCAATGAGGAGAGAGAACGGCATGCAGGGCTGTGTGTGCAGCCAAGGGACGCCGTGAATGTGGCTACATAGGGACGAGGACTGTTATGGTGCGTTCAAGGAAACTCGTATTTTTCCGACCGTGAAGTGGTACCAGGTCGATCTGGTACGAGTTCACCGGTCGGAAGTTACGAGTGGCCGTTATAGTGACTTTCACCGGTAAAACAGGTCGGAAAAACACGAGTGGGTTGCCTGAAACGCTACAAAGTCGTAAGTTGTGACTTGAAGCTGTAATTTACGATTTCAAAAGCCTGCTTGGAACGCAGCATTAGCGAAAACGACCGGACCACTTACTTCTGCTTTAATATCCATAACCAAAGAGCAGTGAGTGCTTAAACAGTAAATGATAAATAGGTGAATAATTCATGACTTGCCACAAGAGGCTTATGTCAGAAATACAAACATGTTGTCTGTGAACATTTGGCAATATTGTCTGTTTAATCATTTATGATTTGGTAATATAAGAGACACTGAAAAACTCAGCTTCCTCCTATGATAGCTGTGGTGCTACAGTAGCTACATTTAGCCAAAGTTAGAGTAGTAGCAGTAGTAGAGTGGTTTTGGTCATTTCTGAAATGTATACCTATCTATTTTTATTCGTCTGAAAGCTGCTGGAGTAGTTTTCAAGTCAGCAGTTCACAGCTGGGAATATGACACCACATACTTTAATAAACCAACCAGGGTCTGGATCAAAATGTGATCACAGAGAGTGGTGTTAAAAGTCTTATGTAAAAATATTTTTTCAAACATAAAAAGTTCCTATAGATAGATAGATAGATAGATAGATAGATAGATAGATAGATAGATAGATAGATAGATAGATAGATAGAACTAGGCTAGATAATAATGACGATTTCTTACAAAATATATTTGCTTTTGCAACTTAGTGCTAGACAAATGGAACAGTAGCAAGTTATTTTGATGATTACGGTACTTCATCAGTGCCACAACACATGCACTGTACATGCTGACAACACAAACAAATATTAAATATGTGCATGTTTTAAGCTGCACCGTGGTTTGACCTCTCATGGACACATAGATAGGCTACTGCACAATGATTCATCGACGTTGTTTGCTATTTAAACAGTTAAGCTAACGAGCCAGGTGCTAATTGGTGCTAACAGGTAAGCAAATTAAATTAATTCACCTCAAAATACAGGTGCTCAGACGTCCTTGCGTGCTGTTGTCAGTCAATTATCCGCTCAGAGTCCATGTAGTTGTCTGTTATTAGCACAACAAGTCGTCCAAGAGACATTAGGCTACTGTAAACACGTCAAAGAGGGGACTGAGGTTCCTGTGACAACATCCACCTGTGACTCACAGAGAGAGACCACGCCCCCAATTATCCATAAAGCCATAGTGAAATTTAAATGTGTTATGTTGGTCATGTTACAGAAGAGTCTCTCCCCTCCCTTGTTGATCCGTCATGAAGATGGAAATTTGTTTCAGAGACCTAAACCGATTTTCGGGCCAGGCTGTAAACATTTGTTTCTCCTGTAGCCTAAAGTTGAGCATTTTAAAATAGGGCTCTGGATTGACTCATATTTTTGTTGACTGAAACTACACTAAAATATTTGAGGGTTTTTTTTTTTTTTTTGCTAAAACAAGACTAAAATGAGTTTTAGTCAATAAGAAACTGACTACAATAAAAACAGATTGATTTGAAAAAGGTTTTGAATAAATCTGACAAAAACTTACTTAGACTGTTTTTCTCTGTATCAAAACATCTAAAATAAATTTTAAAAAAAAATAGTGATATCACTAGAGACAGTTTATCTGGTTTTATGCAGCTCCCCCTGAAACCACAATAGACTTTATGCAGCTTTCTTCATATTTGCAGCCAGACTACTGTAGGCTACTTTACACCTGCAAATAGGCTTTGATGTGTGAAATGAGTAAAATCAATGCAGCTCACCTCTAAAGGAAAGGAGGTCTATACATGGATGCACTGTACTGTATATATGCCACTGTAAAGGGTTTATTGAGTGTGTGTGCTATGGGGACCTAAATCTGTTTACACAGTCACATTAGGGGACTTGTTTTAACAAGTCATGTAATTCATTAAACGTTGAGATGAAGACATGAGGGTAGGAATGGTAATGGATAGGATTAAGCAAGTAGTAGTTAAGGTTAGAGTTGCTCACCAGGAAATTAAATTAGGTCAATGCAACATCCTCTGAAGTCATGGAGACTCGACTCTGTGTGTGCGTGCATGTGTGTACGCTACGCTGATATTTCGATGTGGTGTTTACCATTTTCTTGGAAAGCTGATGTACTCTCCAGAGGCACTATAATTTCTCTTATTACACACTGTATAGTTACATTAAGCAAATTCATACATGCTTAAGCAAAAAAAAAAAAAAAAGCACAGCACAGCTTTTTACATGACTGCATTGTGCATTATTGCATGGGGGGGGGGTTAATTAATAAAAGAAGCAATCTAGGGGGAAGGTCTATTCAATAACAGCCGCCCCACAACTTCTTGCTATCTCCGAAAAAAATTGCAACAACACATAAAACTGTTGTGTGAATAATTCAGGAGTAGAATGCATAAATAGTGGATTAGGCTTGATTTAATTATGTCTGTGTGAAAGCAGAGACTGGTGTTAAACAAACAAACACAGGCAACCGGAATGAAGCAGTTCAGCACCCAAGTGGCAAGGCCTTGCAAAGGAGCCAAAAGCAGGCTTCTGTAGAGATCAAACACAACCAGCAGCATTTAACAGGGGCCAGACAGAAAGACAGGTACAATAGGCTCAGCTCCTCTTTTCATTGTTGCGTAGAGAATTGGATGCGATTCCCTCACAGAAGTGTATCCAACATCATTTTCATGGGAAGATCATTGTATTGTTTACTTCATAAAACTATCCTCAATTTTCATTTGCATGCATCAGGTGATATTTACTTCACTTTGATAGAAAACCAGTTTACTGTAGTTGGCTTATGATGGAGCTCTGTGTCCCTAAAAACTTCTTTATTGTCAAATTTCCGCCTTCTGTGGAGTTGGGTGTGTGCATGCTTGCTCCTATACATTCCCAGCATTTCTTTGTCTGGTGCAGAATGCAGTCAGCACACTGGCATTTATTGATTTGCTGTAAGCAAATATTAGAAATAGCAAATGAATAACTGCATTACCATAGTAATAAGTCTGCATGGGGGAATATGGTCGCAACGTTAACATTTTCATGAGCACACATGATTCTCAGGCTAAAATTGATCACATCACATCCCATCATTCAGAGCTACAATTTCAGCGCTGATAAGACTGTAGTTCATTTGTGAGTGGCAAAGGTCTGAATGAGAGCAGATGTAGTCAAGCTGAGAGGGATACGAGAAGAAATATGAACTGATTGCAGAATTATTCTCTGGGCAATGGAAACCAATATGAGGAGCCAACAGTAAGCTCCATCTACATGGGCTGAATGGCTGATTGAGTTCAGAAGGAAGAATGGGACTTGGCAGCGGGGATGGGAACACCCCTTTCATCCACAGACATCCACTTTCATTACAACACACCTTTGAAACCAGCAGCACATAATCACAACTGAAACCTGATCAGAGGGGGAGAAATTGCTACGATTCACGAGTAGCATTATTCAAAACTTCCAGCCATGTCCGCATTATGCACACAATGCATCCAAAGATGTAAAAGTTTGACTATTTGATTTATGCTAATGTAACTTCACTTTTATTGTTGTCCTTGCATTCAATTTCCCAGTTTCCATAGTGCAAGCATTGCCATCTTTTTGGAGACCATGTTCTATTTGCATTAATGGATTCCTTGTGTCAGGAGCCGTCAGCAGCGCAGCCCTCTGCAGCACCTCACATTGGTAAGATGGTTAAAACCGTGTATGGGTGTCATACGTCTTACCCTATTTGAATTTGCACTGCCCTCTGTCTGTCCTTCCAGGTAGAGATATGAAATATTGACTGTTCTCATCTGGGCCTGCAGCCCCCACCCTCCATTAAACCACCTCCCCCAGCTACTCTGCTATCAAAGTGCTGTCTCAGCAAAGTGGAGAGAGGAAAGAGTGAAGGAGCAAGAGGCAGATATATGGAGAGGGCCTGTTGCAGAAAAGGAAGGCGCGGATTAGAAAAAATATGTAAATTAGAAAGGGAGGGAGATGCAGGGTGGCAAATTATGCGTAAACAAAAAATCATCTGTGTTGCTGTTAAATCAATAAGACCTATAATAAGTGGGGAAATTGAAAAAAGTGGATTGAAATAGAAAGCAAACTTAGAAATCTGTGAAAGAATAAAACTCTCTCCAGCAAAGTGAATGTGAAAATGAAGAGTTCTGGCACTGAGGGTGTGACAAGACAGTGCCGTAAGTGGTAATTATACAGCCCAGTCTGCGGTCGACTGCTGAGTTACAAATAGTCTACTTGCTGTACACTTGCCTATCTTACCGTATCTTAAGCACAGGAGGGAAGCACGAATGGTGAGACTGCGGATGTACGACCATTCTGAAAAAAAAAACCACACTCACTCTGTCATTAAGATCTTCTCAGTACAGTAAATTCAGTGGCAGGGACATAGGCAGTTGTTAGCAGCAGAGCTAATTATCAGTGGCCAGGCTGTGTTTGCAATTGAAAATTAACGGGGACAAAGAAAGCTCTCCTGCGGCATGCCCAGTGATGATGACAGGATACTGCATAATACAGCTTGGTGCACAAATAGATGAAGTTGAATAGAGTAGAAAGAGAAAAGTTGGCATAGATCAGACGCATCTTCCTGGGAAAGAGACAGTGTGAGTGAGAATAGCTCAGTTAGCAACTTTCCTGATTAGTGGTTTCAAATGTGTCAGACTTTTTTATGTTTCATACAGTCTTTGCTTATTTTCCCATCATGATGAAATCATGGAGAAGTATGAATATGAATTAGTATTGTCTGTGAAATCTAGTGTGTCTCAGATAAAACCCTGAACTTCACCAGTCTTATCTGGACAGAAATTAGACAGATGCTGTATTTTCCATCAGAAGATGAATGATGGGCTGATATAATCTGCTTGCTATTCATAAAAATGTCAAAATTTGTTTTCCTCAAAAGCACCAGATGACCACCTTGTTTTTCATTTACTAAAAGGGTTTGCTCTGTTTTTTGTAACTGAAACAAAATTAGTCGCCAGTTTCACTTCAGGGAAGATAAAAGACAAAGAACATTTTGGGCTCTGTCTAACACCCAGTGCAAGGCAAAGCCCAAGTGTTTTTGTTGGTTTCAGAAGACATACATAGCTGTCCAACACCCACATTGTTTAAATAGCACTTGCACTTCTGAGCACCCAAGGGCATGTTGATCTTGAAATGTGATATGATGCATTGTTGGTTTATTGCTCTCTTGAGGTGGTTGAAGAGGAGATGGGGAGTTAAGTTGGAGACTTGGATTCGAGTTGCACGCACAGCATTTTGAGACCCAACTGGAGACTCATCCAAATCCTCTAAAGATTTGAAATTTGGCAAAGGCTGACAGAAGAAGTTAAACTCCATATAAATGCTTCAAATAGTTGTGCATCTAGCAGCACTGTCTCAGAGACAGGAAGAGCAGAGGAAGAGCAATATGAGTTCAAGACTGCAGTTCTCAATACAACGCTCAGTGAGTCCAATATGAGCACCTGTCCTGTTTATAGTGGAAGTGGAAGGCAGAAGACACAGGACGCTTGTCTGTGTTGCAGACAATGTTGTGTGGCTTTGTTTCCTGCTGCTGTTTCATCAGAATTTCTGATTCTCTAATTAAAGTATTCAAAGTCTGTGTGATTAACTCAGATCTACAGTTTTATCACAGAGCAATTCAGTGAAAGGAGGAACACTACTTAGATTAAAATGTGTTTGGTGTTGTTTTCACTGCTGTTCAGCCTGAATTCTAATCTCAAATTCTCTATTGACACAGAGAGAAGTGACAAAAAAGACACACAGTTTAACATGCCAGTTGCTCTATCTATTCTTTTCCTCTTTGTTGTGGCACATGTCCTTTGTGGCGTGTCTTCAGATGGGTTCCAGTGGGTCAGTTTAAATAAAAACTGTGCTGATTCCCACTCTGTCACTGTTCTCTCCCCTCCTGTCAAGAAGAAGTTTAGAGATAAAGGAGTCTAAACTGGATAAAACACAGCAGGTGATGGCATCCCCATTATGGCAATATAGAAAACCTGCACTTGACTTGGAAAAAATAAAAAATAAAAAACCTGGTCTGAAGTCCCTGGAGTAGTATTTCACTATTATTTCAGGTTCAGATAAAGATATTAATATTTCCCCAAAGCAGGTGCACTACATAAGTACACTGTTTCTGCAATGCACAAGCAGTGTGTAAATACACTCCAATCATGTGGGGCATTACTAAACAGCTCTCAGAAGGTTGGAACACTGTTTGTGGCGTATTTTGCGTTGCACATCATTGCCATGCATCATGGATGTCTCTTTGACATAAATGAGGCTCTGCAGAGAAACACTCTATCTTTCCACCTGGAAAGTCCCCATTCATCACCAAGACTACAATTTGTCCCACTACAGTTTCATAATGAACCAAAAGCTTATTTACACTTTTCATAGCATAATATAAAAAATGTCTAATGTTGTGATTTATGCAGTTGCTAGTTTGTAGAGCTGTGCTGCACAGTGCATTGATTTGCAAAGAGCGTGTTGTGTCCATGTGCCTGGTCTGGGCTCACTGACCAGTCACAATATATCAACTCACCAGAAATGGAATCTAATTCTGTCTGAAACACTGCACCATTATACTAGCAATCTGCCAAGGTGCAAGTGTGCCTGCATGGCTTTTAGAGGCCTGTTATACCCTGAACACTCCAATGATGTTAGGGTTGACTAAATAATTAGCTTTGGACCCCAATACTACAGAGCATAGACAAGAGACATGGGTGAATTGCTGTGAGAATTTATTGTAACGAGTTCATTCTAACTGAGTAAATCAGGATGGCTGAAGGGGCTGACATTGGAGGATCAGAGAAGGCAGGTGGTGACAGGAGAAGCCGTGGGATCTTGGAACTGACTCTGGAGATGCAGAACGTTGATCACTGAAACTGACGGACCTGAAGCAGCAAAGATACAAGAGATAACGACAAGAAATCAACAACTTGTGAGGCCTGGAGCCAGCCAAAACATTAGTCCCAATTGATACAATAATCTGGCAAATTGTGGGGAGCAGAGTGAGAGGATATATAGGTCTACACTGCAGCTGGTGGGGGTTAAATCTAGAAAGGAAGACAGCGATGCAGGCTGAGCCGCAGCAATAGCCACTCCCAGCTAGACACTGAAAAACAGAGGAAAAGAGCAGCGACCACACAAATGAGGGAGGGGAAACAGGAGAAAAACAACAAGGGGACAAGAGACAATACTTTTAAACCATGTGCCTGATGCAGCCACTGTTAAAATAGTTAAAGGGATACTTCACCCAAAATTGATAATTAAAAATATTAAAAAATATTCCAGGGGGAACTCCAAAAGCGTTTTGATGATTCCGAAAGTTCTCCAAACCCTTCCTTGGCATGACGGTGAGTAATTAGTGAATTATCGATTTTCGAAGTATCCCTTTAAAGTGGATTTGGACACATTTTCACATTCTTGGGTGTATGAATGTGTGTGTGAACGGGTGAATGTGACCTACAGTGTACAGCGCTTTGAGTGGTCCGAGAGACTAGAAAAGCGCTATATAAGTGCAAGTCCATTTACCTTATACACTTGTGCCATGCACTTTGTAAGTAAAAATGTTTCAGTATCCCTGCACCAGCACATGTGAGATACAGTTTGCTTCTGCAATTAGCTTATTAATTCATTTCATCACAACTGAACTATAGTTTAATTAGTGACAACAACTGTCATAGCAAAGATTTCATGCATTAATGAGTGCACATGCATGTGTGCATGAAGCATTAACCTCGTCACCCTTTTCACAGCATATAGAACAAAACTGAAACAGTGTAATGTCTGTCATGCACATGTTCAACACTTTTTCATGGTGCTGCACACCCACACATAACAGTTATTCTGACTGATTACAAAGTGGGTGGAGCTGTGAAGGGAGCTACAGCATGTGAGGTCACCAAACTGAATATGCTAAGTACGGTAAAGATTATTTATTCAAGAAATTAAGTTCAAACCATTGAACTTACCAACATGTAACTGGTTCATTCATCTTGACCCTACCCACACAACCAAACCCACTGATACTAATGATGAGCTCACATCTTGTATTCATAAAGTGCTAAGCAAGCTTGTATTTTTCCTCCATTTTTGAAGGGTATTGTTTACATAAAGTTTGAAATAAAATGTGATAGCCATATCAATACAGTCCAGAGTAGAGGTCAAATCAAGTGAAAACATCTTTGTGTGTGTGTGTGTGTGTGTGTGTGTGTGTGTGTGTGTGTGTGTGTGTGTGTGTGTGTGTGTGTGTGTGTGTGTATTGTTAACATGCAGGGCCATGTCCACCCAGAATCAACCACAGAAAATCCATAAAAAATGAATCGACCACCAACACCTGAACATTTAGTAAAAAATTTTTAGCATTTACCAAAGCTTTCAGCTGAATAAAGTAGCAGCTAATGTTAGCCCTGATGCTAGCATCACTTATAAGACAAGCACTTGGGTTTCTGGTTCAATCGTGTTCTTTATTAGAGGCAGCATAGTTTTCAGGGATGAAACTGGCAGTTTCTTTTTTACTCACTCGCTCACACTCACCCCTCCCATCGGCAAAGTGACGGTGGCCTCTGAGGACAAAAAAACTTGTTTACCACGACTGGGATGACTGGGAGTATTTCAGGAGCATGGAGCGATGGGGTGAAGATCTTAACAATTGTCTGTTGTTTCCTACTCCTTCTTCTTTCCTTCCGCCTTCTTCTTCGTTGGTTGATTCATGCAAGCGAAACTCGCGAAATGTGCTCTCTGGCTGGCTGGATTTTCCATTCGGGCTGCCGTACAAACATGGCGGCGCAAGATGGCGACACTCTCTAAAGCAAGACCCATAAAAGTAGTGGATTCAGATTTTGCCAATAAACCTTGCCAATTATTAGGCTACAGACTGAACCTTTAACTTCAACAATTTAACGTTACCTGTGGAGTACATTTTTTTAAACACATTTTCTGGCATCACTCTGTTTTTTCAGTTGCATTCCCCCGTCAGGTTTTTGAAGGCTGACAGTTTTAATATATATCTGGTGCTCTCTCGACAGGTGACTCTGTTCATTTCTGCAGCGAAGTTCTCAAGAGAGTCTTTACACCTGTTTCCCCTCATTAGGAAATATTTATTCCTTGGCAGCGGACCATGTAACATAAGTAAACGCATTTAGCCATTTCCAACTCTGTGATATATTCATGAGGACTTCAATGTGTCTCTGTAATGTCAATCATACTCTCATGCTTATTGAGCAAATGAGTCTGCGTTGTGTCTAGCCCACACACTGTTCATTAGGACGGGAGGTTACAGGTGTAGTAGTGGGCTGTCCTGATTTGGAAAGCCTGGTTCACGCACTGACAAAACAATGTTGATACAATAAGGAAGTGGGAGTTTTTCCCTCTTCGGTGCAGCCAAAACGGGCCGTCTTCATCCCCAGGCTGGTTTGACCCACAGTCAGGTGTTTATAGAGACATCACTTCATTAGCTGTGGATGATGAACACACATAAGGGCCCACCATCTGCTCCCAGAGCCGGGCCAAGGTTAAATATTCTCCTGGTGAGAGAGAGAGAGAGAGAGAGAGAGAGAAAGAGAGGCGGCAGTGATGTGTGTAAGCAACAACAGATAGAAAAGAGTTAGAGAGGAGTAATGGAGGAAAAAATGGCCAATATTTCATGTGCTCTTTAACAGACCATGGGCTAAATAAGACAGTTTTACTAAAGAAGAAAGAGCATTGTTGCTGCAACCACGCGCTGGAAGAGAGAAAGCATTGGTACTATGGAGAGTGGAGAGTGATTTAGTTTTTTATTCAAATGGGTCACATACAAATGACACGTACAAATAAAAGGGAGTGCGCAAAACGTGCATAATTAAAATGTTACACACTGATTGTTGTTTGTGTGTCACACGTGCATGAAAGAACATTAGCAGACTGGCTGTTGCTAAGACAACTGTAACGGCTGTATTTGGTTTTATATCCCATTATTTTTGAAAGGGTTTTTACTCCACGCCAAGTCACTACAGTGAATTAAAAAGACGACCTTAATTTATGTGTCAAAGCATTAATGTTGTTTAATGCATCGGGATGTCATGACATCTACCTCGAACTGGAAAGCTGTTCAGCCTCATTTCATTCTGACGTTATGGAATAAACAAAGCAGTGGGGCCAACAGGTACGGCCCCGCTGCAAGTCAGTAATTGCTGTGGAGATTCTCTGCACGTCAAGCGCCCACCTCGACACTAGGGTCAGCTCAGAGATGAGGGGATTGGCTAATTCGGCTAATTACCCTGGCAGATACTGATGAGTTCCTCCATTAGCAGGGTCAGCCTCTCTTCCCTGGAGTCCCAGTGTAGGAATGCAATTAGAAATCAAATTCTGTATGTCTTCACTCTGGCATTTCCTGTTTTGGAGGATGCACTAATGGTACTGAGAGGGAAATTGTGCTTTGAGGGGTTGAGATGTATATTAGGTGGAGTTATTTCATATTTCTGAAATATGGACACATGGCGAACAGATGCTTTCAAAACAGATATATCTGAAAAGTGCTCTTGGGGAGAAAAAGACATCTCTCTCCCTCTGAGGAGGAAACTGCAGCACCACATCCATCTTGTTCATTGCCATCCATGTGAATATTTCTGGTCGCAGCACACCTTTGTGCAGACTGAGCCGTCAAGATACTTTCATCCTGCTCTGAATGGGCAGGATCACATATTCAAGGCCATTATGCTTTAGGGGTGAGGAAGATCAAACATCAAATTAAGGCTGATTTAGGGCCATTTAAATGTCCCTCTTAGACACAAAAGAGCCAACCAAGTTTTTTTTCTCTCTCTCTTGAGATGGAACAATTTGCCAGGACCTGTACTGTGATGCATTATAATGTCTGAATTTCAACTGTCATCTCAGCCCTCATTAGGAAGACTTCCATGGCAACTGTCTAATCGTGCTGCGGAAAATGTGTGCGTATACCTGTCCGTCTCTCTCTGTGCTTGTGTGTGTTTGTATGCACAATTACTTGTGTGTTTGCGAGAATGAGGAATAGCATGCAGAGGTAATCTGCTGATCTCCTGACCGATCTCAATTTACATGAAAACCAATTACAGCTCAGGCTGAGGGAATTGTCTTGTTTCACAGCAAAAAAAAAAAAGAAAAGAAAGGAAAGAAAAGAAAAAAACTCAAAAGTGATTCACAGGAACGGATCACAGCAAAAGGGCAGAATTGAACGGATGAATGCTGAGCTACAGCCATGGATCATCTGACAGCCTGTTTACTTTGATAAGATTAACAGGTACCTTTTAGACAAACTGCAGCCTCTGAACGTGTAGACTCCCGCCTGCTGGGAGGGATCACAGTCTGCACATGCAACTCAAACAGCTCAGCGTCTAAAGTGTATAACATATCTTTATGTCTTACATTGTTTCTTTGTTATAACAAGTAACTATTTCTTCTTTTTTCTTTTTTGCCCAGTCCAACAAAGACCGCACGTACTGTATTTGGATTTTTGATGCGACCAAACTGTGAAGAAGAAGAAGTAAACAATCTTCTTAACATTTCCTCGCACAGTTTGTTATTCCACGATTCAATTTTCACTTTCAGCACAAATACATGCCTCAAAACAAAACAGACACCTCGGGAGAAAATCGCTTTCAACAGCTTTTCTGTATAAAAGGGTAGTCTCCATATTTAGCATGTTGTTCCCACAGCAGGAAGGTGGACGGACGGAGTGGGTGGAGGTTTAGAGCGGAGGGGTGGAGGTCAGGGGAACAGAGAGGAGGAAATGAGTGAAGACAGGCACTGTTCTCTGCGGTGAGCTTGTGACACCGCCTGGCCACCTGTCAGGCCCGGTTTGCTGCCTGTCAGGTAGCGGCCTGGGATGGGACAGGCAGGCAGGGGCTCAAACATGGAGGTGAGGGCTAGGGGGAGCAGTGGGGGTTAGTGGGGAGTGTGTGTGTGTGTGTGTGTGTGTGTGTATGAGAGAGAGAGAGAGAGAGAGACAGATGAACTGGTGGAAGCAGATCTGTGTCAGGTCAGGAGGAAGCTATTAGTGGGACTTCAAAGGACACATGATTTCTACATCGAGTGTGGCAGCTGGTGGTGGGCACAGGTGAGTGGATGAACATGCTTAATGATGCTTACAACATGTTACTGGATGTACAACTGAATGTTTTTGTTTTGCATAGTGATGAAGTGGCACAAAAAGAAGAAGGAATGAGCCACAGCACAATAACCAATAGCATCAATTATAGGTCGAATTTATGTTTATCCCTCAAAAAATATGAACCTCTGAGTTGCGTTTGGTGGAATTCACTATAATTTGCACTGTGATCACAGCTTCAGATAGAGTCCATTTAATTCTTTATATTTCTGCAGACTTCAAACAAAGGGAGGTTTGGTGGTGTAAAACCAGTTGGAAAAATGATGACGAAATAAAAGAACACACAATGAAACAATTATTTATTTTTTATAATTGATTAATCTGCTGAATATCTTGTTGACTGAACAAGGCCTATAAAAGAAGAGAGAAAACAGTAAAATAAAATAAAATAACAATGAGTCCAAGAGAACCTCTTCAGTTTCGTGCTTTGTCCTGGAAAAAAAAAAGATATGTTGGTGAATTCTTGCATTTGAGACACTGGGAAGTCACTGTTTCTAAAATAGGCTGTATCATAGACTACACATAATTATCATGACCTTAATGTTTAGCTGTAAAATAGAAATGTTTTTTTGTGTGTGTGTGTATGTGTAGTTAACATGGCAGAAAATCCATCATTTCATTTGAGTTATTTTGACCTTGTTATTGCAATAAAGATCAATAATGACCCATCTGGGATTCTTACAGAAGTAAAAACCTCCTAATTAAAATCTGATTTTTTTTCCCCCCAGGATTGACAGTTCCATCACTGAGCCTTCTCATATCTTTATAAACATTGCACACCATCAGTGTGTACAGATTGTTTATGCATCCTGCTTTTCTAAACATTAAAAAAGAAAAAGTCTTAAGACACTGTTATTTTGTCTTTGCTGCCTTTTCACATACATTATGTAGCTACAGAGAGGGAAACATACTTAGGCTCAGAAAACTTTGCCATGTGTACAAGTAAACCGCAGCAGTGTGTTTCTGGTCCGCCTTTTGGTTCGGGGTCGATGCATTCACTCCTCTTCATGAAAACCATCCCATCTGGTCACAAGGGGGAAAAGATGGTGAGAAAAATCTGACATGTTGTATTCTGTTTGAGGATTGCATTAATCCTCAAGTCGTCCTCCAAGTCAGTGTTCTCCACATAGAGAAGATAAATATTGAACAGCTGAGCAGTGCTGAGCGCGGCGGCACAGACACACATGTAGCAGTAGCACACTCACACACAGAAACAAACAGAAAGAGGAATAAACTTGTTACACTTCAGTGGGCACACACACACATGCACACACACACACACATACACACACACACAACACACACTCTCACACACTTGTACCATGGATGAAAGCTGATATCAGCCCCCGTTTGCAGCAAGGTGAGGTAGGGGACATACTGTCGGAGTTCTTTAACACCACAAACCTGACAACACCAGAGGCTCAGAAGGTAGACAGCTTCTCCCTGTACACGCTCCGGCTCTTTTTCTCTCCTCCTTGCACACACCACTCGCACGCACACAAACACACAAACACACAACACACATACACGCAGAATCCCTGACCTCTGTGGTGTGAAATGGACGGCTCGGGAGGGAGGTAGGGGTGCAAAGTAAAGCAAGAGAGCTGTCAGAAGAATGCATGCAACACACACTTGACAGGATGGAAGTTCAGATGCTAGCCTTCATCATACAGGCAGAGCACAAGGGGTGAACATCTCAATTCAAGCGATTCAGGAGGCAGAGCACAAATCAAGGCACATTTTCCTTGTCTGCCATCTGAGCTCATAATGCTGCAAACATGAAAATCTGCTCATCAGTGTTGTTGGTGCAGCGCTCTCTCATTAGCTCTTTTTCATACATAGTTTTATGGAGGAGGAGAAAAACATTATTATGAAAAAATCCATGGAGTTATCTCCTAATAAATACTTGGCTGTGGGGTTTGTTTGTGTCTAAATGTTGACGACATGCTCGTCTGTACCGATAGACTGTTTAGTCATGATTAATGGTATCCAATCAGGTTGCTGTGCAGTAGCCTCTCACCACCCAGGGCTGTCTATGGAAATCATTTTCATATCCTGAAATTGATACCCACTCTCTTCTCCGCCTGCCTTTCTCAGTACATTTGACCTAATCAAGTGCACAAGATGAATATGTGCTGGTCATGTGATTAGGTCTTGATCGTGTTTACGCTGTCTCTTTCTGCAGTGCAAAAGATTGCTAATCGGCAGTGAGTTATGACAATAATAACCAAGCTTCCTTATAATAAGGTAATCAATTCAATCTACTGTCAGCTGGTCCAGATTAATGCTCCATCTTAGTTCCCCACAGGAGGAGGGACATAATTGGGGGTTTCTGTGACTATTGACTTATGTTGAGTAAACATCTGTTCTTTAATATTCTTTGTCAAGTGCATCCATTAATTATAATTGTACCCAATTAAGAGAGTAGACATTCAGAGGAATATATTGGGATTCAGCCTGCTCTCTGATGAATGAGTTGCCAGCTTCCACCTCAGCATCAGTCGCACTTTCTGTTTATTTCTGAACACACTGCTTCCCACTACTGTACTGTAGCGCTTCTTAATAATATTCTTTTCAGAGTCCAGTGTAAACCCTCTGAAATGAGTGAACTCTGATCTTTTTGCAAAGGATGAAATGTGATCACCAAAACAATCACACAAACCACCTTTGACATTTGCACAACAGATACCCATTGTTAAGCCCAGAGGAAACTCTGGGTGTTGGATTTCCATTGAACACCCACATGCTTGGCCTTTTCTCTCCATGGAAATTCTGCAATACTGGCTCTTCAGAGACCCTCTGTGGTTCTGTGGGTGAGGGTTGCAAAGAGTTTGTAAAAGAGAAAGGAGGGAGAGAGATTAGAGCATCTCTCTTTCCTTCAGAGTAATGCATCTCTCTCTGAGGAGAAGAAATCAGAGGATGGGGTCAAGCAAGGATATTGAACAGGGCTTCAGACAAGTCTGAATTTCAGGATATCTATGCTGACACGAAACCACCAAATTAAATTCAGTGCAATTGAATCCCCCCTTTTCTCCGCTCTGAAACTCCTGCTCTTTCAAAGCAGGCACAGAGGAAAAATCAATAGTGTATGTATTGATATTAATGTTCTGCATTATGCGTCCAAATGAAATCATAGAGAGGAGCATAAGGCCTTCATTAGCAACATGTGCTGCAATCAAATTACCATCTAGCTGCGTCTCACAGGTGGCCTTTCTCCAGGTAAACCAAACTGCTGCTGCCTCGTATTGTTTACCTCCCTCATGACTCGGTTTTTCTGCAGAGAAGAAACTGCTACTCAAGTGGGAGTGAGCAGATGGAAAAGCAAAACCCTCCTCATTGCTTCTTTCATTCATGCCCCTCTGGCTTTTTCTGTTTGAAATAACACTCACAATGTACATGCTATGAGCAGTCTGTACCAGGTCAGCTGGATGAAGCAGGGAGGTAAATTGCTCAGTGGTTGGTGTTTCTGTACTTTCTTTATTACCACTTCCTGTTATTCTTTTAGTTACAGTACTGTATATGTAAAGTGGCTGTGGCAGTGTGACAAACAATATATAATCAGTGGCTTAATTCACATAACGAATCCCATTCAGATACATCCTGGCTCTATTTTACAATATCAAGTATTTTCAGAAATAACATGAGAGAACAAGAGAGACGTTCTGGCTTACGAAAGTATCATGAAACGAATCTCACAGTGCTTCGACTTTAAACAGAGGCCAGTGAGTTAACATAACATTGTCTGTTGTGTAGCTTTTTTTTATTATTATTATTAGCGCTGCAGCTCTTTTTGAAACACCCTTAGTGCACTGTCTGCCAGTTCAATCAGGACAGACCATTTACGACAAGAGAGCCTGGTTTGAACTTGAAGATGAAATTACATTTATTGTGCACAAAATAAACTTTGGCGCTTAGACCACCGGGTGTAGACCAGCTGAGTAAACTGATCTGGGGATGAGAAGCTTGCATCTGAAGAAGTATACTGGTGGTGGTAGGGAAGCTTGAAGTCGCCTGATGAAGGAACTTCTCGGTTGAAGATCCAGGTTAAGACAGTCTGTATCTTGATGGAGGTGGTGCCAGGGTGGAGGTGAGCTGAGAGTTTGATGAAATGACGGCTGGATGACAGGAGAGAGAGAACTTTTAAATTTGACGCTAATGACTGATTGGTGGAAGAGAAAGAGGATGGCAGACTGTGATTGGTTGAATTATGAGAATAAGGGTGGAGCGAGAGGATAGCGGGAAAATAGGGAAAGGGCTTTGAGGCGTGCTTAAAGAGATACTTTCACTTAGCTTCATTTCTGCAAAAAACCTGACCGGAGCTGAGGAGGTGTATTGAGTTAAAGGGCAACAAAAGGGATAACAAAAATTGAATTATGTGGTTAGGTGGTTATTCAGGCAAAACTAAAACAATAAATAAAAAAAATAAAAACAGCAATTGGGAAGTACATGTCTACTAACATGCAGTGGAACAGTTGGAGTTAAAGGCATTGAAATAAAATCAAATGTCAAACATCTTGAAACTTCAGACAACCTCCATCTTCCCTGTATACATAAAAAAAAATATCTAAAGTCTGTTTACCTAATTTCACCTCCTAGTTGTGTATTTTGAAAATGTTTTTCTTCATCAAAGAGATGTTAAAGATCAAGGAGGGGAACGCTTGAGGCTGTGTTTACTTGACTGACAGATGACATAATCTATCAAACAATGATGATAAACAAATTCAGGTGTGTTCATCTTCTTACAGGGGAGGTCCTTGAGGCACCCACAGGTGAATGCTTGTTTTTTTCCCACAAATTGTCAAACTATTTTAAATTTTAATGTTTAGGACCAACAAATAAAGTGGAGAATTATGTAGAAACCCTCTGTGAATCCTCGGTAGACTGTAACTTTATTTATATTTAACAAATCCATTAAAAGGCATAAACTTGATTTTGTAAGGATGAATAATTTGGATGAATCCTTGTCCATTGATGTGGTTTTAGATGAAGAAGCCTCTTCATCCACTCCCGGCTGGCTGATGGATTACAATGCAAGCGGGGCGATGGTCCATTAGGCCTTCTTCAGACCAGTATTTGGTGCTTATGAAGCAGTGTTTTCAATATTCATATCAAATCGAAATAAAAGCATGAACTTGTCAGGCCTGGAAGCATTTAAATATTGAGTAGCCTTCCATCATTTCTTTCCTGAGGCCAGCTCTTGAGATGAAAGGTAAGAGAGTGGAAAGGCCGGGCCTGGTCAAGCGATTTAAAAGTGCTGATATCTGCATCCCTTTGAAAATCAAATGCATTGCCTTTGTCATTTGAGCTCCGTCTTTGATATTTCTTTCTTTTTGTTACCATGATGCCCGGCTCTCAGCTGTGTTATGGGTAAAGTGGCTCTAGTATGAATGTTAACTGACTACATTTTCACATCCATTTGATCCAAAGATGCAGAAGCAAGACAGATACAGACTCCTGCTGTGCTTCTGCAAGAAAGATTTGAACAAAGGAAGTAAATCTATCATGTAATTTTTTAAAAACCTAACTCGTCAGTGTGATAGTCAATGCATTAAAGAGGTCATTGCTTTGATGATTTACAATGCATCTACAAGAGCGACCTTGGCAACAAAGGCAGCAGCAGTAAATATACATTACATGTATTTGTGTGAGACTGAGAACCATGAGTGAGTCATCACAACTGACATACTGTAGGAAACCAGTTTATGATTACAATATATACAGACCTGTTGTGAGTGATTTCTCATTACAACTGACAAAATGAGGCAAATGTTATATAAACACTATAAACACATAAGCATTCAGTTGCTCATCAGAATGGAAACATTTGTCTCAGGTTTCTCGTGTTGGGGCAGTCCTCACAAAAGGTAAAATGGCTGATTTAAAATTGTCCTTTTGGCCTCATGGCAGAACGTTTAACATAACAAAATGGCTAATGGAACTGCAGATGTGTGTGGGAGATAAGGTGTCAATTTCTTGGTTATTGTGTTAGAATACTACTAAGCTCTGTAAAGGTAGAGAGGGTGAGAAGGGAAGGGTGTATGGGTGAGTGTATGCCCTCATACAAGAAACTGCAGTGTTCGCAATATGTGACCAGTCAGTAGGGGGAGTAAGCTGTTGAAGAGATAAAGGTGACCATGACCTGGAAAGTACCCAGACCTCTAGAGTCGCTGTGCCAACACCTTGTTAACAAATACCAGAAAAAAAAAAATTGACATTTATATTAATTTTTAAAAATACAACTTGTGCTTGGCCTGGAAATAATGGAGTCAGCACAAAGAGGAAAGCGTGATTTGATACTGCACGTGAAGTTAAAAACGTGACACAGTTAGCTTCAAAAGTAGGCCCAACCTAGTTAGGGTAGGGCTTCTATGGAAGAAAGATTACACCATTATTTTTGGACAAATAATATATGGGAGGAAACCTTCCCTAATTTGAATAAAAGGTAGTGCTTTCTATAAGGTAATACAAGAATAGTACAGAGACCTACAGGTCTCAGGTTTATACTCACTATTCGGTGGGATAAACTCTTCTGCACCTAGCTCTGACTGATCTTTTTGAAGACACTTTGTCGAGCATTTTTGTAACCTGGTGAGCACCTTTTGGGATGTCGATTATTTTTACCCGACAAATGCAGTTCATGCAACCTAAAAGGTGCCAGGCTAAAAGTTGGCAGCATGCAAGTTTTAGTGCCAAATAACACCTGCACATACAGTATTAAAACCATCAAGCTGTGATGTGCTCTAACCACTCTAGCACCGAGCTGGCACTCTTAGAGCATATCCCATGTTGGCATAGCCTGAAGCAGTGATCGCCAGAGATGATCTTTACTGCATGTCTCTCTCCTTGCTTTCTTGTGTCTCTTCACTGTCATATCAAATGCCCAAATAATATATATATACATATATATATATAAAAAGTGCTCGGCCCTGTTGTGCAATACTAGGTGAAGTTAACATGACTTTCCGGTGCTGCGTTTAGTCCAGTGAATTTGGGAGGTCTTATCTAGCTGTGTGGCTTCTGTGCTTCAGAGGAGATCACTGATTGCTCTCGGTTTTTCTTACAGTTAGTTACATTAATTCTGCTGTGGCTCCTGTTGTTTGAGGAATTCAGTTGGCAGACGTGTAATGTGGCTGCTGGTGCTGAATTAAACTTGGTTTCTTGTTGTTAATCCTGAGCAGGCACTCTCAGTGCTGCTGTTGAGGAGGAGAGGAGTGCTGCAGTATGCTGTGAGCAGGCCTGCAGAGCAGAGCTGTTGCTCCGGGTAGCAGCAGTGCTGACCTGGTGCTGGGAGAGTTATTGCTCCGGGGCGAGCCAGGGAGGGAGGAGGGGAGGACAGGGGAGGGGAGCTGGTTTTGTTGTCTGGTGACTCCTGGGGGTGGTCACATATTACACAATGACCAGTGCTCAGTCAGAAAGTTCCTCAGGGGACGGTCGTCCTCAGTGTTGGGTGTAATTCATTGCACAATCATGCAGTTATTGTAATCACCTTAAAATTGCATCACTGCCATCATTTCAGTACTCACACTACGATCACTACTAGCCTGATGTTTATGTTACATCATGCCAGTGCAACATCAGTTATTTTTCATATATCATATTTTTCATATATCATATGAAAAATAACAGACAACTAAGACTTTAGTTATCAGCCACACAAACATGGTGTGAAATGTACAACTCAGCTAAAGAATCTCAACAGCCTTCTTTGTGGTCTAACGGTGAAAACTACCACCAGCTTCAAATGACAATCACCACATATACAAAACAGTGTAATGTCTGAACATGGTGGTTTTTGTGTCAATGACAAACACAAACAAAAAGCAACACTTTAATTTTGGAAAAGGCTGATTAATCCAGGTGTGTCTGAGTAGTCACAATGGTCAGACACACCTGGATTAATCAGTTTGTCCAATAATGTAAGACAGGAAATAAAGGAGCTGCCTTAAGTTCAGGAAGTATTGGAGCTGTGCATAGAGCCCATTAGACCACTGTGCATGATGGGACTTTAGGACCATTTTTACAAGCCCAGTTATAGGAAAAGCAAAAACAAACAACCTTGTGCAATCTTGAGCTTCAAATCATTTTGCAGTTAGGCCTACTTGTACTATAACCTCAAAATAGAAAGACATTCTAATGATTAAAGTTTAAAATGAAAGTTTTAATTATACTTTTGAGCCCATTACAGCCCTGCTGCAGCCACATCGCCATATATGAAATGGTCTCTGGGCTGACTTTCACCAGTGTTATATAGCAACCTCTGACCTCCTGATAGATGCAGGCTCTACTGAGACATACTGTAGTTATGAGTGATGACAACCAATAGCAGCTACAGTATTCAATATGGTAATAACATTTGAAGTGGGGCACCAGGAGCTCTGAAGTCGATTGATTTGATCTTATAACAATCAGTCCTGAGAGGTACATGAAATTCATGACAATCCAACCAAGAGGGATATTTCATTAAAAACATAAATTGCTACCCCCAGATTTTAATGAATTTCATTGGGTAAGTGAAAAAGTTTAAACATTTATTTCATTCACAAATCTCTGGGCCTAATGCCCAACTGCATCAAATGCCATGGGAATCCAATCAGCTGCATTTTTTTTTTAACCTGTTGCTGTTTCGAACAACTGAATCTCCCTGCGGGGATAAATAAAGGTTTCAATCAGTCAATAATTTGAAATATTTCAGTCTGGACATGAGTTGTTTTCCAATCAATTTAAATGCTACAGACATACCATCCTTACAGACTCAAAAAAAAAGTCTGAAACTTTTACTGGGAAAAAAAAAGAGGAAAAAGCTAAGATATGGCATTAGTTAGTTTTACTTAGTGATGGTTGACACATCTAAATATTCAGAAAGAAAGGGTAAAAAACATTTTGACATAGATGATTTGACCCAAAAGTGGTTATTTTACCCATTCCAAATGATTTCTGCCTCCAATACACTGGTGGTTCACCAAACAGCAGCATGGCTGTAGGCTGTTGTCAGGATTCGAAGAAGTCAGATTTCACTAAGGAGAAACTTTTAAAAACACTTCCTGTTCTGTGGCCATTTTCAGAAATTGACTGAGAACATGGATGATGACCATAAATACACAACAAGCTTTGTCTTAAATGACAGACTGAGTTGTCTGATCTGGTTATTAACCAACCACGGCTGCCATAGCATCATTAAGGATTTCCTGGAATATGGTAGTAAACCAGTATTCAGCTCAGCCAGGCTGACTCACACCTTCCAGGGAGGCTGCTCCACAATCAGAGCGCTCGCCAGTAATCCTGAAATGCCATCTGGGATCTGGGTGCAATGATTTCCTTGGTGACGACCTCAGCGGGGGGATGAAGAGGCTAACAGGGACAAGAAGCAACGGGACTTCTTGCCAAGACACCGGTCCAGAGGAGGTCTCACCAAGTGCCAGTCCAGACCCATCAACTCCCATGAATAATGCTGGAAAAGTGCCTGTGGTCATTCTCATGGCGGGAGTGTGGCAGTGGATGGTGGACAGGTGGCTTCATATGTGTGTATGTGTGCATGTGCAGTAATAGGAGGTGTGAATATGGTCTGTGCATGTGCATCTGGAGTGACGAGTAGTTAATTGGAGCCTCAGGTGACACGCGAAACATATTTTTGAAGGTGCGAATCTTCACAGGAACAATCACGACAGTAGCCACTGCATTCTGAGCCATCAAAGTGGACATGTCATGACTGACCATGCCACCGGGACTGATCAGACACTGAGAAGACGACGGGGGGTCTCGCTCTGGCCAGCTCTCACAGGGCCCACTTCCTCTCTGGCAGTCTATATACCAACACCCACCATCAAAACAACTGCTCCATCTGAGCTCGAGATTCGGCATATCGCTCCCCACGGCACTCCACCATCCACACAGGCTGTCAAAGAGCCTTCAGACACTGTGTGACAGGGAGAGGCACGCTAGATGTGTGGTGTGTGCGTTGTCGCTACGTGTTGACTCGCTGCCTGCTTGACACGCACGTTTCTCGGGTTTCAGTCAGTCACATCACATGAGCTACAGATTCAACTTCTTGCCTTTTTTTTTTCACTTTGCACACATTACACACCCAACAGAAATAGACAGACAAACTAATAATTATTTGCATAATTATGTTCACTGTCGTATTCATATACATTAACTTGTGATCCTGTGGGTGGGTGGGTGGGTGATATTTTATAAATGTTTTGATAATGCATCTTTGTAATCAGGCACGAGTCTTCATACATAATGTTCTCTCTCATTTTTTATGTGGAAATCCATTGAGAACCATTCACACATATTTACAAAAAGAAACAAAAAAACAAAAAGAAATAGACATAGAAATGACCTGTTCATACAGTAGCAGCAACATCACCACATAAAACTGACAGTTTCCACCATATAGATGAAGACTGAATCTTTTTTATTGATGTTTTCTGTCAAGAACAAATGGGAAATCAATATCTGAAGACCAAACAAATCAAACATTGGAGTTACCTGCAAACTAAATGAGTTGGCCGAAGCAGAAGCAGCACCTGCAGAACACACACACACACACACACACACACACACACACACACACACACACACACACACACACATGGAAAGAACCTATAGGTTTTAATATAGGTTTGAAAATTGGCCGTTTTCATATACTGTATACATATATGCTATATGCACCATATATATATAGCATATACAGTATGCGTATATATGAAAACAGCCAATTTTATGTATGCCACATATTCAAACCTATATTACGTAAAACATATAGGTTCTTTCCGTGTGGGACATGTATGATCCTTTGTAGTAGCTCAGGGATGTCATCACACTCACACAACACAGGCAGCATGTTCCCAGTGTAAGAGCTCTGCACCTATCAGACACTTAAGAGGAAAAAGTAAAGTTTGTTGACTGGGGTTTTTCAGAATCGTCTATTAAACCTTAATAGGAAAAGATGGACCGAATCCTTTATGCACTTAATTAAAAAACATGTTTTTGCGTTGGTGGAGCGCCAAGACCTTGAAACTGAAAAAAAAAAACATTCTATGAATAGATGAGCAAGATTTTGATTGTGTGTGGGCAGATATTCATTTTGCATCTTTAAAGAAGCGTGTATCATATTGTAAAGAGTTGTTTGGGTTTGTGCAGGTGTTTTGTCAAAGAGAGCAGAATTATTTTCAAAACGTTAATAAGTGCACTCACAACATTTTGGCATTACATCTAAACTGTATTATTTTACAGTGATGTAGCTTTGATCACATATTATTGACAGGGTGTTTTTTTTTTGCATTTAAATTAGTAGTAGAAACATTTGCACAACTTGGGAAAGCACCTTGTCACATTACAACAATGTTTAATTCATCAAAATCTACCAGTAAAGAAAATACAATGATCTGTATTTCAACCAGAAAATAATAAAACGGTGTCCTGGGAGCGCTGTGCATGGCAACGACATCACCACCACTCTGACTCCATTTTGTGAAGTAGAGAGTAACTGCATTATCTCCCAGAGGTATTGAATCACTGCATAAAAAATGTTCTGTTAAAACTCTGCCAACTGTGATCCGAGCTTCCTCTTTCCCCCCTGCTGCAGCCTGGAGTTGCCACTATAACTCTGGTGTTACAGCAGGAGCCAGGACAGTCATCAGCCACCACAGCGCACACACCCTGCTAATTCTTCATTTGTTTTTACTGGCAGGGACACATTCAGTACACACCATACTCGGGCGGAACGAGCAGTGAATCGATACGCCGACGGCTCAGCGAACAGGATTTACCTCTAATTACAATCAATTTCCAGGTGTCATGCTCAGGATTATTTTGTTTTGACGGAGTTGAGGAGGCAGAATGTAATAAACAGAAATGTTAAATGAAGGAGCTGGACAATACAGGATTATCATCCAGAGTAACTGGATTGGGGATTCCAGTTGAAATTCCAGGTGAGTTGAGATTGATTTCCTCCTCTGGAGAAAAGTTCAAAGAGGGGACAAGTTTTCTTTTCAGAAACTAAACTTAACCACAGTGTTTGAGGGAAATGGTCTTATCTGTGTGAGTGCATCTCCTCTAAAGCAAACTATTTGCACTGACAGCTGATGATTTTATGTCTACTCTCACATCTCACTCACTCTCCTCCCCTCACCACCACACAGTTTCTATTACCCTCCCTCTCTCCAGGCACTCGGGCCTTCACTTGATATCGCCCTGTGCAGAAACAGCAAAATACAATCATTCATTTTTTTTCTTTTCTTTTTTTGCCTGTGGGTGAACACTCCAATTCCCTGTATGGATGGAGACCATTACAGATCAGACAGCACGCAGGGGAATGTGTCATGCTGGATCGTCAGCCAGCAGAGTCACAGGTGGACACGTGACAAGTCATTACGTCTCAGCTCTGTCGCCGTGCAGGAGGGAGTGCCCTGGGTCAAATGGAGACAGCAACTGTAGAAGTGTAGTGGAGATAGACAGCGATCATAACAGGCCTAATGGTCAGGACTAATGGTGCAATGGGCTCCAATTACAGGTCTTTCTGACAGCTGCTCACCACCACCACTCTGGCTTCACCTGCACTGGGAGCGCCCAGCAACCGATGGCTGGCCAGTTGAGGACTTTGTTAGCCAGCTCGCATACAGTTCAGCCATCTCCCAGGACTCCCTGCAGGAAACAAGGGGTCTGCTGCACACAGTTTGAAGGCCTCACTGTGCATGGAGGGATTCTGCTCCATGAGCGAGGGGGATGTGTTCTTCATCGGCGCTTGACAATCTGAGACAGAAATATTGGTGAGGTGAGACTAGGCCATTTTTTCCTCTTTTCAAATTGTCAAATTTTGCTCAGTTTGAAAGGACGGCTTTCCTCTTGTTATTCTTTTTTTTTTTTTTTAAATATATATATGTTTTTTTTTCCAATAAATTAACAAAAAGGATACAACAACAAAAATATCCATCCTGAAACAATATCGATGATGGGGTGACTCATACAGTTTCTTTCTTTCTTCTTTTGTGTTTAACCCTTTATATATATATATATATATATATATATATATATATATAGACAAACAAAGAAATAAAAACAAAAACAAAAACAAAAAAACCTAAATCAATAAAAAAAACAAGTGAAAAAGCAGCAATCTGTCTTCACTGACATTAATGGGTATTTGCACATATGCTTACCTGCATAAACATACACATAAGCGTGCTCGCTACACATATGTACATCCACATAGTCAAACATAAGCGTGCTCGCTACACACATGTACATCCACATAGTCAAACATACACATAGATTACATACATACAGAGATACATATTTAATATTAAGGTCTGCCCTGCTCTATAGGGCACCGATTCAGGGCTCAACCAATCATATGTCCCCTTTAGAAAATTCCTCCAAACCTAAAAGTAATGGAAACCAAAATTCTTGAAAAAATTCTCTCTGTTATTCTTGTCATCATTTACTTTATCGCCGATGTCAATACGTCTGAGGGGAGCAGAGTTTGGAGCCGTCGTCATCTGACAACAGTGATACATCACTGGATATTATTTTCCCAGAGTTCTAATCACAATATTAATTGTGTTGCTGCTGTGCAGGGCTCTGCAGCTTCAATCCATCTACGTGGAGTACATTAAATAAAGAGTAGGTCCTTCCTCGGAACCCCGCCCGGTAATGTTCTCCAGCATTATGCACACACATTTGTCTTCGAGGAGGGCAGCTTGTCCTGCAAGTGAATTACTCTCCAGCGCTTAAAGAATATTCATTCACTTACGGCCGGAGCAACCTGTCTGCTTCCTGCCCCTCTAAATGGCTGCGGATCATTATCAGTGATAGAGAGTTTTTTTTTTTTTCCTTCTGTGCGTTGGCAAGAGCTTTGTTTACAGTATGTGTTCAACTAAACACCCTAGCTCAGCATTTGTGTTGATGGATTAAAGCTTGTTAGGATGGCAGAAGCATTTTGGGCCATCAATGAGGCACATCACTCTTCAGCACATTAATCATTTATTCTGAGAGGCAGAGTTGTTAAAGGGAAAATTCAGCTTCATTACCACCCAGAGGTTATTTTGATAGTGTCGGCCAATATTTCTGCTGGTTTTGATAATACTGTAGGCTACTTGCCAAATAATTGCTGAGATCTGGGTGCAGTATCATCACTACTGCAAGATTAGACAAGGCAGGAAACACCAGAGTAAACATCAACACTGTACAGAGCTGCTTCATTTGGACGTAAAACCAACACAGAGTACATTGAACATGTCAGTGATTATGACATCTATCACGTCATGTATATCAGTAGCTAACACTGGGCTTCATGCATAAACCATCCATCCAAATGGTTGATGTTTTTTTATATTTGAAATGGCATATCATGAGCAAAATAAGCACCCAATGCTAATGATTCTCTCTCTTTTCTTACGTTCGATGTCCTCATGCTGTCGAGGTAAAAATGGTAAAAAGGTAAAGGTAAAAATGCCAAAAAACTGCTTATCCATGAGTACCTGATCTTAATGCCATCTCAGAGCTCTGAGCACCAAGGAACAAGGGATCTCTGAGGAGCGATGAGCCAGGATACACGAGTGTCCTTCACGGACAGATGCACACCATTATTAGAAACCTGTAGGTAACTGGACACTCGTCTGAAACTGCATCACAACATCATCACAGTGGACACAAAGTGCGCAAATACCAGAAAGAGATTAATACCAAGAGTTAAATGTTGTTTTTAGATTACAAACTGAACCATGAAACCTGAAAAAAAGATTTTTTTCCCTCATGTTTTTCCTTTTATAGTCCATAGCATAAATGAAATCATAGCCAGAGAGAGTAGGAGAGTTTGATGTCTTTCAGCAATAAACACATTTAAAAAGTGTTTATATTCTCACTGCTATAAATCATTTTTTTTTTAAATCTAATCATTACATGGCTAATACATTTACAAACAGGACAGCAGTATTTTTTTAAACATGTGCAGCTGTTTGTTGAAACATTTAAACATATCCAAACACAGAGAACGACTAAAAAACACTCCTGTGCCAACGGTGCGGAGTGTGTGGCCTAATTATTATTTGGACAGCGAGTATGTGGGCAAATACAAACTCCAAATGAACAGCAGTCACCACAGAGCTCTTTAATCCACCTGGCAGCTGATCTAGCTTCACCAATGGACGTGGCCTCAGAACGACTCAGAGGAAAGGATCTCTCATTTCTCTCTCTGCCTTCCTTCCTCATGTCCTCTGTGAGAGAAACCATGACACGAAAAAGGCCAGTGAGGAGAGCATGGATGCAATTACTGTTAAGTGAAATGCAGCAATTGTTTGCTTGCTAGTAATCTGCTTCTTTCCAGTCTTTGTTTGTGAATTTCTGTAATTCTTGGTTGTTAAACCACCTGTGGAGCGGTGAAGTAGTGTGATACTATTGGCTAAAATCTCTGTTGCTTTTTATTGTGTGCAAAAACTAACCAAACAGGCACCCACTCATGAAAAAAATACTCCTCCGTAACATGGCTACGGCTCAGAAATTCCACAGGATACCTATTTTGGCACAGAAACCATCACAGTAACACTTTGCAATGACACAGTATTGGCAATGCTAATATGTCCTATTAACGCCACCACTGACACGACTGAAAGTGTTACAGAGCTTCAAGGTTCAAGTGAGAAGCTTTTTTCTTTTCTTTTTTACCGAGTAAAATTTCTTGAATGAAACTTACTCATAAATGTTGCTTGGAAGGTAGCATGTGACTTGAGTGCTAATGACACATCTCTCGAATCCGCACCTTCTCATTAAAAGGTGAGATTCATCAGATTAATATCACTGATTCACAAGAGGTTTGTGTGGTGAAGACAGTTTGGTGAATCTAACAAACCTGAGGAATAGCCTAAATTAAGAATAAGAATAATTAAGAATGAATAAATGCAGGGTGTCGTTTACCTCACTGGGTTGAGCAATCGCCCCCATATACAGAGGCTACAGAAGTCAGTGCAGCGGCCCCAGTTCAACTCACTGGCCGGCCCTTTGCTGCATGTCGTTCCCCCTCTCTCTGTCTCCCCATTTCTTGTCTATTGCAACTGTCCTGTCAAAAAAAGGCAAAAGGCAAAATGCCCAAAATATACTTAAAAAAGAAGAAGATGAGGAAATAAATGCTGTCCTTACCCTACACAAAAAGTGATTTCACTCTTACAGACAAATGTGGCACATTCTTCATTATTTGTTGTACGGTGTTTGTCCAGGCCATCTTAAAGGGGAACTATAAAAGTCACTTTCGCTTTTTGTTTTGCTAAACCTTGCATAGTTCCTCATTAAGTCAGTCTTTTTTTTTATCTTTTAAATCTTGGCACGTAGATAAAAATGAGCCTGGCATTAAATAAACCAGGCTAGTTTCTTACTTAATATGAAAATGAAAATAAAGGTAATAACAATTTTAATGTCTAGAAACATCCACCTCCTCTCAGAGGAATCTAGTCTAAAAAAAATGACCCTGCAAAATCCCCACTCCTTGAAAAATCTTACGACTTAAAGCTGCCTTTGGATATGAGAGGCTGTCAAACTTAAAGCAGAAGTAAGCGGAATGTTTGTGTTAATGTAAGTCTTAAATAGTTATATCTTCCGACAGCAATCACTTTTATTGAGTGTTTGGTCCGAAACACGGGTCTGTCAGTCACTCTGCTCTGCTGTAAGCCGAGGAGAAAACTTTCCTTGTATCCAACAACCTTTATCCAATGAGGAGAGAGAACGGCATGAAGGGGCGGTCCTCTCTGTGTGTGCAGCCAAGGGATGCGCGTGAATGTGGTGACGTAGGGACGAGGACCAATAGATCCATGACGAGGGCGGGGACTGCTAACTCCATCTGCTGACAGGATGTTAGCCAAAACGACCGGATCGCTTACTTCTGCTTTAAGTTTTTTAAAAGTTGTTTCAAAGTCATCTCACATCGACTTTAAGTTATTGTACAGTATAAGGCCCAGTGTTGTTATTATAACTGACAGGAATGAGGGATAACACCATGAATATAAGGTATAACTAGTGGCAGCCTGATGGTGTATCTAACCCAGTCCTGTGGCCTTTTCTGTGGAAACTATAAAACCTCCAGCTCAGCATTCCCCACCACAAACTGGACCTCTGCATGCCAATTACTCAACAGATAATATCTGTGGTGACTATGTGACTAGAAGGTTCATTACCACATTGAACCCGAACTAGCATTAGCCTCTCCAAAGTAAGGTTATATGCATACTCAATATTGCATTTCAATGGGCTGACCTCAGCAGCTGCGGTTTAACATACCTACTCTCAGAGCTCCGCCGAGGACTTCACAGCTCTATTATAAAAGTCAGTGGGTCATACTCTGAACAGACATTATTCTCATATTAAACAGTGATCCGCTCTCACATACTGTCTTATTCAGGCTATTTGTTATTCCACTGGCAACTGCACACTCAACACAGAGAGGCCGATGAATCGGACCACACTTTCATTATTCTTTTTTTCCCCCTCTCCTTAAATTTCGTTCTTAATCCTGCGTGACCAGGCTGCTGTGAAATGCAAGTGGATAGAGAAGCATATAGAGCACAGTTATATCCCCATTGTGCTGTAGTAATGCGGATGCTTATTTTTGTATAAGTACCTGTGTTCCAGCTTTGTTGATTGTCTTACATAAAAGGCTCTCTGTTGTACAGTAACTGGAAATGGACCCAAATGAAGATGATGGCTTGTAGATGTTATTTTTGCCTCTGAAAAAAGTGTTTGAGCTGCAAGCCTGTTTGTTATGTGTGTTTTGCCTTTTGCCTCTATTTCTGTCCACGGTGTCAGTCATCAGGTCCAAAACAACACTGGACTAATTCCCTGAAGAAGCCTTGGAAGCAAGCAGAGAAAAACTCTTCTCTTTTAAAACCAGTGTTTGCTACACGAGAGACCTCTCCTCCCATGTTGCATAGCTTTTGTCTGATAGAGAGGGAAATAGACAAGTAAGTCTCTCCTTCCCTCCTCCAAGCTGTATCTGTTTTATAGGGAGTCTCCAGAACTCAATTTCCATGTCATTTAAGGCCTGGCCTGGGAAGGGTGTTCATCAGAGCCAGAGGTGTAAAATTTGCCCTTATCTACCCTCTACACGCTGACATATTTATCCTGGTGCGTCTTTACAACACACAGCGCTGTCATTTACTGCCAAATGAGCTCATAATGTTGATACACTGTATTTCAAAAAAACATACAGCAGAATAGCATATTTTAGGGTTATTTGTTTGACTGTAGAATTGGATTGAATATGTCAATCTGTGGCAACAATGTGAATGAATATTGTCACGTAACAAATATCATTTTAGACAAGGTACTGGGGGCATACAGCACCTGGAGGTACCTGAATTTCAGTCACCTCACGTCCTACATTCAAACAAACATTACCAGTGAGATGTTGGTGGCCAGCTGCAGGCTTCCTGGGAAAGGTATAGTAATGCAGAGATGCACAGAGTGAGCTTTGCCTCCTGTCTGTGCAGCACTAGAGCTTTATGCGTGTAGAATGTATTTGCTTTTGTACATGCTATACAAATCCCAACTCTTTCCTCTGTTGCCACTAAATGTTTGACAACTGTTTGTTTACAGCACAGCTAGTCTTTCACAGCTTTACCCTGCACCTCTCCTGTCATCACCTCACTGCAGCAGCACCACATGCAGAATGTTTTGAACACTTTATTATTGCCCTCTTTAGCATTTATATGCAGTATAAAAACAATAAATTGCTTAAAACGCACTGTCGTCTTGTTAGAGGCAGATATACAACATTTTAAAAGGTTCCTAATCACTGAAGAGATTTAGCAGTGCATTTCTCTTGTGTCTCACTATAGAGACAGCTTTTAAGGGGCAGGGTTAGGTAAGGTAAGTTTTCTCTGCTGCAGAGTGTTTTATTACCGGGAGTGGGTGGTGGTGATTGTTGCTTGACAAGAGGCCTCGGCCATTGTTGCATTTACATGACTAGAAATTATAATTTGCCCTCTGAGCAGCATAACATCTTCAGGGCAGATTCAAGTTAAGATAACAGTGACATTGCTTTCCAACATTGGAAACAGCTGTTGGTGCATAAAGGAACAAGTTAGACTCTGACCTTGCAATATTTCTTCTACACTGTGAGTTAACAGCTCTTAATGCAAACACTGGCTCAGTAGCCATAGCACATTTTACAAATAGCTAATTTAGCAAAAAAAGGTTGTCCAAGGATATTAGTGGATTGTATTCTAAAAAATAATTCTCCTTGATTTTTGTTCTTTTGAGATCAAATTATACATAAAAATAAATAAAAATATGTCTGCCTTCAAAAATAATAATAAATAAATAAATACTGTAAGAATCAACCTGCCTTTGTTCTATTAAACTCAGTATAACCTTCATAACATGTAACATTCAGCGCCCCTGAGTCTGGAGAAACATTAACTGGACATTTTACCCATTTATCAATGTTTGGTGAGGCCTTGGCATGTGTCTTCACAGAGTTGGGCCACAGGTTATTGTCTCCCACCTCCACACCTCCAACACCATATAAAACATTGCACAGTTGTTCTCACAGACTGAAGGACTCTGCATAGGGAGTAAACTCAGCATCACAGTGTGCCCCTGTCAGTGCCAGTTAATATATCTGTCAACAACTGCAACTGCTGCAGTGAAATATTTCTGACTTTTGTACAAGCGGAAAATGAATGATTGACAGCTCAGTTTGGGAAACATGAAATATGAATTAATAATTTTATAAATTCAATTCTAATTCATTTACAAATACTTGTGTAGGCCTATATATGCACTGTATGTACTGTAGTATATGTGTTTTATACATGTGTATACTATAATTTATTTTATTTAGACAAAGGGGTGAGAGCTAACAAGCATCTTCTCACTCCTTTTCGTCATTTATTTTCTTTTTTCTGTGTTTTATTATTTTGCTGCCTCATTTCTATATTATGTTGTGCAAAGAATTAGCTTAGTAGCAATCGGGAAGCCTCATACTTTTTCCATATTCGGAATAAACAGTGCAAACAAACAAAAAACTTCACTATGATGAATGCCAAAACTGATGAAAGTCATACAATCCCGATGAAAAGGTGAAATTTATATTTGTAAAGATCAAATTTTTACCAATCTGCGATTCATTTATGCGGCTGTAAAGTGTCAATCAATGCTTGTGTAATCATATACAATTATAATCTACCATAACTATGTTTTATTGTATTGTCAGTTGTTAACTCATCTGAGAAATTAATTAAACCAATAAAGCGGCAATAAATCAGTGTGTGGATATGGATATATAGTGTAACTAGAACAGAGCTCATTGCTGGCATTCAATACATCCAAGGTACTTTATATTAAGGTTGTGACATGATGTCAGTTTGCTAAAATGTGGTCCAATTGTGGTGAATGGTGAAAGGTCACGATGTCCCTGAAGTCAATGTATTTCTTCCTCTTGGGAAATAGAACCTGTTCCTGATGAAGAGTCATCAGTTGTGCATTTATTTCTAAGTTAAATTAACTCAAGGTTTACCAGCACATTATTAACCAGCGAACACAACTTTCCCTCCTTGGTGGGGTTAATCAGCCGTAATGTGTTATTCCATTGGCTGTAATGGAACAATTACATAATTAACATGTTAGTGTTACAAAGACACTGCTGTTTATAGCATGGTGGCTACAAAGAGCAAGCATATAGGTGTATGAGCATAATCAAGAATCTGTCTACCAGGGCAAATAAGCTTCCACTTAAAGACCCATCCACCTACAAATCACTCATCACTCAAAGACTTATTTCATTACCTACTGTCATGGTACAGTAAAGGCATCACTGTGGGAGGTATGTACTCGAATTGGTGTCATTTCTCTGCACAGGTTAGTGATCACTTTAGTAGCTATGTGCTGCAGCAGTAGAACACAGAGTTCTCATTTCCAAAAAATATCACTGCATCCATCCATCTTTTCATTTATCTGTCCATTTTCCTTTATCTATTCACAGTCACTGAGGTCTGTGCAAGTATTGGTTTAAAGGCATTGAAAAGCTCTGTTGCAGCTTGGTTGTGTCACTTTTGGCATAGTCATCTTTGAATTTTTTTTTTTTTAGACCCATTATAAAGAAAAATGTTGCAAACACCATGTCCAAACAATACCCCCAAAAATTCAAGGATAAGGTTTAAATATTTATTTGATAGCAGCCAAGAGTCAAGATCATGTGGCAATACAGGATCTTACAACTGTAATAAAAAAATTCTGTAACAATAAATATAATAGGTCTTTCCTCATGCAGACACATACAGAAGGGGATTTGTTCAAACACAACAAAACAAAAGGTTAAATGCGAATTTAACACGCCAGACTCAAATCTCCCTTTCAGCACCATGGATAGCACCACTGGGCCAAGTGTGCCAATACATTAAAAGATTAACTTCTATATCTCACAGAAAATAATCTCAAATCGCAGCAGAGTAAAAAAAAAAAAAAAAAAAAAAAAAAAAAGCAGGCAAAGAAGCACAAATGCTGACTTTTGATTTTATTATTATTGCTGTTTCATTGTTCGACTGGCCATTGTCACATCGGTGGGCTGGTCTAAAAACCCAAGCATACAATATAACCTGATAGATAATCACAACCAAAGCCACCACAACCATGTTTGTTTCTGTCACTGTAATTTAATGAATTTAACAATATATTAATGGTGTTTTCAGTACTTTGACATGGAGGGGGAGGGAGCGATGTGTGGTGGAAAATAAACTATTTTATGTGTAATGTATGTGCACATTTAAAGGAGGCAGAGGAACAACTAAATACAAAACACATCCAGCTATGGGGAGCCCAAGAATGGGAAGGAGACAGAGAAGTTGATGGTAATTGCCAAGCAAGAAATCTTCCAGCTACTTTTATTGCCTCAGCACAGCAATAAAAGCCTTATTGAGAGAAAAGTGGTTTCTGTCCACTGAAATGCGGGGCTTGGGCTTTTAATTTGAAATGGCTACAGGAAGCCTTGAGTTTGTATTATCATCCAATGTATTAAGTTAAGCTGGGCAAACAGGAGCAAATCAAAAGGAGGCAATATCAGTGCAACCAATTCCTCGCACTTAATGGAGGCAATTAGAAAGGTAGGCCTGCATCTAATATAAGCCTGCCTCAAATAAAGGCCTAGTTTATACTGACGAATTAAAGTCAGTCCTCTTTAAACAAAGTTTCAAACTGTTATTGATCCGCTGTAAACACCCACTTAATGGAACAATAGAAAGTGAGCCATTTCGAAAGCGCAACGACCAAATGTGTATTTTCATCACTCAATTCTGTCACTCACTCACTCACTCACTCAGTCATGGACATTTACATTCACAAGGCTTGCCCTGCATGTTGCAATCCAGCCAAAACAGCCTGAAGGGACACGTCTCATGCTGTGTAATTACCAGTTTGTGACTTGTCAATAGTCTTCACATCAACACCCAAGTTTCTGTGCAGCAGCTGAGAAAGTTGTTCTGTAATAAATTGAGTTCGGCAGTTAAAGAGGGACTCCGCAAATGGTACACATCAAGATCAGTTTACTGGTCTTGAGGATAAGTAATGAACCTGTAAAAAAAAAAAAAAAAAAAAACACTTGAACAAAGTCTCCTGTGAGGCCAGGGCGATTTCTCAAGTCTTTAAGTCTTTGCTTGGAAACTTAGAGGGAAAAAACTGCACTTAAAAAAACAAGGTCAGAATTTGAAAGATGCAGGTATTTACCAGGCAGGAATGGTTTAACAAAAAAATGCTGTCAACTTGACACTAAAATTCGGGATATTTCAGTTTGTGCTTGATGTCATTTAGATGATAACCAGGAGCAACAACAACAACAACAGGGAGAAAGTCATTTCTGAGTGATAATGTGCTAATGCATAGTTGCAGCTGCTTTTATTATTCTTATTTATTGTGTTTCACACTTTTTTTCTATTTCTGTTTCATTGTCTTTTTTTTTACAGCGAAAAACAGAGATACTTTGCTTGATTCAACTGTCTGTGACTTAAAGCCCTCCACATTATTATTATTATGTTACCACACAGGACTAAACATAATTTTGCCAAATTATGATGTGTTAGCAGTCTGTTAGGTGAGAATAGTGCTGCTGGATGTGATAAGGGAAAAAAGGGGAGCGACACATGTTACAGACATGCTGGGCTGAAGTGATGGATATTGGTAATTACTTTTACTGATCTCATTTAACCCTGAACATGCACACACATTTAATTGCCTGGAACAGAAAATACTCATCTCATGTGGACAGAGTCCAGAAGAGTGATTGGAGCAGGGCAGCGCCTCATCACGGCAGACAGGGCGTGGCTGTGGTCTCTTACCCTGTGTGTGTGTGTGTGTGTGTGTTAAATTTGTGGCCAAAACTGAAGTAAAACCACATTTTCCCTCCTGTCCCTTTTACATCACGCAGCTGCTGTTCATCCAACCATCCACTCATCCATCCAGCTAATGTACCTTTTATCTGTTGAGGTTTCTGAGGGTTGATGTACAGTAGCTAAGTAGGAAAACCGTCTTATGATTATTAGAAAAACAACTGTAAGCAGGTTGTGTGTGTACTAAGAGGCAAGAAGGAGAGAGGTCAGTTAGATTTTTATAAAATGATAAACTGACAAAAAGAAAAAGTGAAAGATCTGATATGTTCTTATTACCAAGTTGCGACATTATCAAGTTGCGACATGTTCACACTTCAGTATTAGAGCATAAGGTGATAAATAACACCTGTTCAACAACACTGAGGCTTATTCTGCACTGTTAGATACTGGTGAAAAGTTGAACCTCGCCAAAAATCTGAATATCGAACTTAAAACTAACATATAAGGTGCCCAATCATCTGTGATCAGTGTGATCAACGTACAGGTAAATATGCTTTGCAGACGGTGTGCTGCTTCACATTGTCCCTGTCAAATAATTAGCTCATCTGTATTATCTGTGAACCTGTCCCTGTTGTTGTTGTTGTAATCATGTATTTCTAAACATCTAATCAATTATTAGTCAGTAAACACATGCAATTCCTTTGCGAGTAAATGGAGCAATTTGCACTCAGCGCAGTATATCAATAGCCCATATGACAAACATGACACTGCCGCCTCTGGATGGCTGAGATTCATCAATACTTCATGAACCAACAAACATTTCTGGCCAGTGTGATCGTATCTCTGCGATGAGTGATGGCATCTCTCTTTTTTTTCATCAGCCAATCTAACAGCACAGGAAATTAAGAAAAACAAGAGCCAGATCGAGATTCTTATCGTGTCTCCGTTCTATTTCCAGTATGTGAAGGTTAACAAGTATTCAGCAGCTTTCCAGTTGCAGTGTTATAGACATTTTATTCCAGATAGCTTTGCTGTACCTTGTCATTAAAGTTGAAGCAAAGAGCACGGAGGAGTTGTTTACTTTTACATCCCTTTTGATAAACAAAAAAGGTGGGAAATCACGTCAGAGAGGCTTTGGCAGTGAAACTGCTCCAGTGTTTTACAGAGATAGGGACGCATTGTGAAGGTCTCTGACAGCCAATTCAGACCAAGTGGAGAGATTTTCCAAACTTTACAACTGTTCTTTACTTTGCTGCTTGATAAGCTGCACCTTTTTCCTCTGTAGTCAACTCTTATTTGTTTATTTCATGATTTCGATCTCCTTTTTTATAATTTATTATTTCCTCCTATTGTTAGTTTTGTTGTTTCAGGTTCTCAGTTTTCTCCCACCCAACAGCTGCATGCAATAACCTTCAAAATGTTCTATGAAGGTAATGTGATGATTAAAATGTCTTTATGAATTCACATGAAGTGGAATCTAATCCTTTAAGCTTGTTGGCATTATTTAATTGGGGGTATTCTGCTATTATCACATCTAACTGCCATTGCTAATCTATCTACTTTCGGATAAACAAACTTTCATCTCATCAGACAAAGACAAAGAAATGATTTCAAGTGAATCAAACGGGCTTTTTGGCCTGGGAAAATGACATAACCTCCACTCAAGTGCGTTTGTTCCTTCAGGTCCATTACAACTAGAGAGTGGTTCATCAGCAATATAGAAATGAAAGAACCTGACATTTTCCAAATGTTTCTGCATCCATAAGCATCATTGGAAAGGTCTGTAATAATGCATATTTAATTACATTCCTCAAATCATGAAGGTCACTTCTGGTGAACTCTTCCCATAGATCAATAAGTCTGCATGACCTGGCAAGTTAATATGACTGCGCTCCCATTGCAGAATTTCTCATAGTATGCTGAGCACCGATCGTCACAGTTTCTAAAGATTTTTCCATCATTATCATTCATCTGCTGATAACATCTGCTAATAAAACTATCTCTAACTTGTGCAGGAAAAGAGCCCCCCTTTTCCTCTCACTGTGATCTGATGCACTGCAGATGAAACTTGGAGGGAACTTTGATAGAAGTTGTCAGATTAATGATTTTTTTTTCCTACATCTGCACAGTCTGTACATACATAGCTAGAGGGTGTGTTTTTTTTTTTTTTTTGAAGTGATGTGGACACGTCACTGGCAGATCGACCTGTTGCTCTGCTTCCTCTAAACATCTTCCAAAGTTCTTCCTCTGTCGACCTCAGCCTCACATGTGACTACCATCACTCATGGATTGGCTCATTTCCTTTCCTGCAGGCTAAAAATGACCCGACTGTTCCCTGATGAAAGATGCTAGTTGTTCCTCCTCCCAATGCAATGATGTATGATTCCTGTGCAGAGTGGTTAAGTTACCTATAGACTATAGGAGAGATCAATACTGCAGCTAACACTGTTTGCATCCAGAGTATAAATCTCCAAGACATCGAAAGAATGCAGCAGCATTCTGTCAGAGCGCCCTCCTCCTCCTCATCCTCCGCCTCCCCTGTGACTCTGGAGTCTCCCCCTGCACCCAATCTCCCCCCTAAACACACAAACACACGCACACACCATGTTCGCCACTCCCATCACACCATCCTACTTTGACATGGAGTGAGAAATAAGATCCAGTGCACTCCCAAGGTCACCGTCACAGTCTCTCAGGCTCCTGTGATGATATGATACACTTCACACTGTCTCTGAGAGTTAAATGAATCTTCAAGTGCGGACGTACAAGGGAGGCATCCAGCGATGTTCCAGACTTGACAATAAACAACATATCAGATGGTGAAAGAAGTCGAAGATATTGATAGCTGTGTCTGCTGAGGCTCTGTGCTGGAGCTGCTGGCGGCGGCCTGCCAGTTTTTTCGCATTCCCAACAGCACAGCGCGTGCTTTTAACCCAAAGTAAACTTTGTTTTGAGTTTTTAATGTCAACAGTGCTAAGCAAAGCCTCGAGGATGAGCGTCACCCAACCTCAAACTAAATTATGAACCCGCAAAGAGGGAAAAGCATCTGCTTGAAAAGTGTTTAAATGAACACCAGTGCAGACTGGTTTCGATGAATATTTGATGCCTAAGTCCTTGAGTGCAGGAGTGCAGCACATTATTTAATGCTCGTAATGCTGTTAACTCCTCATTTGCTGATTTGATATGAGCTGTTTTTCTATAATGCTCAGAAATCTTTTAGAGTGTATTGAACTGTACAGTGGGAGCATTGTGTCTTTGTTAGCTCTCTGAAAACTGCAGCATTTTCAAAAGGCACATTTCTCAACTTTAGTTAGAGGTGTCTCATTACCTGAGCACTCTTTTTCTTCCTTAATTAAAACATCGGGAACGGCAGCAGGTTGGAATAGCTGGCTGTGAAAAGCGGAGGCATACGTCACAGGGAGGATTATGAGAATGGGAGAGGAAAAGGTGCTTAACTATGGAATTACAGCTGAAATGAGTTTTTAATCGTGCAGTTAATGTTGGGGAAATGTGAAGCCCAGAGACAGTGCAAATTGCTTCCATGAGGGATAAGACACCATCAGGGGAGCCAAGTGGACAGATTACTTATCAGATTGCATTTTGGTAGAGACAATAGAATTAAGTGTGTCTTCATTTATGGGGTGCAATAAATATATTGATAAAGTCTGCATATAGCGACTCAAGCACAGGCCCTGGTTAAGCTGCAACTTGTACTTTTCGTAGAATATGAAAGCTAAAGGTCAACTGGATTCATTAGCTAACAGCTAATCCTATTTTAGTCTTTATTTCTTGCGTGGCTTCAATGCAACAAAAAGCGACTTCTCGTTATTCTTTCGCCCTCACTAGAAGAGCAGGGGAGCTGAATGTGCTGCTGTTAATGAGATACTGGTTATCTCTATAGCACACTGCCTCCCACCCCCTCTCAGCACTGCATTATTGTGCATCAGAGAGGAACTCTCAGTGTCATTAGTGTTAAAAGAGGGTAATGGAACAGAGTCTACCGAGTTTCACAAGGGGTTACCATGACCCAGTATAGTAATAGGTCTGGATGGAGAGGTCTGATTATGTGGGATCTAATATGTAAAAAACGGTGGCTGAAAATAAAATGCAGACTCTTCGTGCCCAGCGCTCCTTCACAGGTTGTTCTGGGGCTTCATGCCCTTTTTTTCTTTTTTTATCTATCTCCTAAATTAATGGATCACAGTGAGCGATTATTAAAATGATCCCCACTGTCATTAGCTTTGGAAAATGCTACAAAAAAAAAAAAAAGATTTCTCAACCTGAGAAATTTTAAGGATCATTTGCAGCATAATTTGAGCGCAAGACTCCATCAACCTTACAGGAACATGCCTTGCTCCTACATAAATGGGTGATGAATACAGCCATGATTAGAGATTCATCTTTCATCACTCGGGCCGTAGACTCCAAAGTTACCAAGAGCAACAAGTCAAATGGCTTGTGTAATCTTCAGCATGGAGGGCTTGTTTCCTTTTAATTCAGCTGGAGAAAGCCACAGAGAGGAGCCCGGTGATTGTAATTCCCCAAAGCATTTCATTATTTCAGTCTGTGTGATAACATCTTTAATTCCATTTTAAATAGGTTTATATGTCCATCATAAAATACTCCCTCGTGGGTTTAATTATTGCTGTAAGATAAGAGACGCTATGGGTAGAGAGCAGGGACAAAAAGGAAGAAAGTCATTTCTAAAGATGGAGACAAATTATGAAGCTCGGTGACTGATGGTGTCCTTGTTATTGCTTATCAATTGTGACATCACTTCCTGTAGCTTTCATTGGTTTGGCTTTATCTTGTCATCTATTCAGCCCGGACAATGGAACTGCAGCATCTGCTATGAGCCTGACACAAAGAGGCTTATTATGGCAAGATTAAGTGTAATCTAAAATTCCTCCGATTCAAGGGGCTTTTGACACAGTCACATAACTGCAGATTTACCAATCCTCCACCTGTGCTTAGTTGCACACATAATAACCATGACTATTTCCCGTGTTGCAGTGATTACAGGCTGCAGCTCTCCTCAGTCCTCTGCACATGTACACAGAATTGCTTTCACCCCGGCATGCACTCTCACTTTCCTTTTCATCCTGTCTCCCCTCTCTCACCCACATATGCGTTGGCGCCCTAAAACATATACACAGTTTGATTTTCACCCTCACGTGCACACCTTAGCACACACACACACACACACACAAATACAACCATACATGACCAACAGCAGATTCTCAGAGTCTCTTTCTCTGGTCTGAAGGTGACTGTAGCTCAGAGACACACACTGGCCGGCCAAAATTGCTATGTCAACCATAAAATTACCTTCAATCCAAATTCATTTCAGCTACTTGGAAATTCTATTTCATCTAACACAAACGTATTTGAGTGATAGGGCTAGATTCTATATTTTTCCCTTTTTTATCCACCTTATTTGAAAAGAAAAACAACTGCTGGTTTGGAACCTGAAGAATGTGTTCCACAGTAAAAATAGGTAATCTCTTAATCTGTCTTCTTATCCACCCCATTATGTTTTTTTTTTCTGAACTATTCTCTTCTGGCTCACAGTAACCTCCGTCACTCCCACATACACTCTAACAGTTAGGTAAGCTGCGTTTACCACTTCATCTGCGGCGGAAAATTATCACCTCTGAGAGTCTGCCTGAAGAGAAAGAGCAGAGATATACTTCTTAGACTTTGCCGCCAAACTAAGCTCCTCTTCTTAAAAGAAAAAGAAAAGAAAAGACAAAGAAGTCAGTCAGTCTATGAAACAATACCGGCGGTGACTTGTTCCTCCTCTCTGAGTATCTTAATCACCACCTCCTGAAGTTCAAACTATGAAGGAGGTGTGAAGAATCAAAGAGCACTCTGCTAGGAAGCCTCCACTCTCCTACGTAACTATATATAGATGATGTTCTTTACTTCCTTAAAGGTTACAATTACCAGTGAACATCCTCTGAAGTTTGAATCCCCCTGGTTGTATTGATTAGGTGTCAGTTGAAGTCAACAATACTGATGGGAGCTTTATTGCTCCACTTAATGAAAGATGTTTTATTAATGACCGTGCAATAAGATTACCTTTTTTAGTCAATGAGAGCCATCAATCTTTGCCCCCCGCTGTGCAGCTCTGTGGACACTCATTAGGCTCCATATAGATCTTAGTCTCCCAAACTACTGAAGATCTACATAGAAAATTGCAGTGATACAGAACCTGTCATTAGATGAATTAAATGAATCAAACTGTACTAGGTATTAAAGAGTTGTTTAAAAAAAAAAAGACTCTCTAAACAGTCATTTATCAAAAATTAATTAAAAATGAAATGAAAACAAGAACAATTGTTTCTCTTGTGTCTTTTTTCCCCCCCGAATTGAACATGTAATTTACTCTGAGTGGTTATGTTGCACCTTAGAGGGCATTTAAGAAAAAATATATACACACACATGATATAAAATGTGTCAATGTATGTGCACTAAACTGCAAGAACTGCCAAGTGCCTCATCATAACTTGAAGAGAATGACTCTATGAATCTACATTACGATGGCGCTAGACATTAAGACAGTAAAAGACTTTAAAGCTGTAAATTCCTCATTAAATTTTTATAGAGGCAGTTTGATCAGAGTAAGTGATGTGAGCTTCTCTAGCACGTTTGCTAGTTGATTGATATACTGCATGTAGAAGGTTTACAACAGAGGCACCAATACAAACTATTTAGCCTGATCAAAAGCCGTGTGACTGTAAACCAGTTTATTTTCTTTCTGCAGTGTAGCACATTACAGCTCCTGCTGACCCAGCTCGCACAAAATCGTTTGTGTGATTTAGTTCCAGGTCGCCACAAATGTATAAACGGGTTGTTCCTCTCTGACCTTTGACCCACACAGTTCCTACATCCTGTCAGGTCCAGTGGTGGATTGGCGTTAGAGGGTGAATGAAAATGGTTTGTGTACAGCTCTGCTGAGGTTTGTTTTTCACATCAGGGATCGTTGTGTTTCGGTGGCGTACAGCACAGCTGCTGCTGGTGGACTAAGTCTCTGAGGTAAAACCATCTGAAACAATGACAGCCCCTCCCCCTCCCCTGCTTCATCTATCAGAGGCTTGACACAGGTTAGAGAGATTGATCTCTTTTTCACGTGGGTCTGACACCCGCAAAGCTCTGGCGAGGCTTGTTTAACAAGCGCCATCCCCTGTGCCAATAAAAAGCACCTTCTCCCCCCCGAAGGCGTCTCACAGGGCAGCCTCAGCGTACATGCATTAGCCATAACTTTTTTTAAAAGCAGGATTTATAGACCCCTCAGTGGGGATGTATGTCAAACCATGGTGAATTAATTATTCCAAAACAATTTGATATATCTGATTATTAATTCTGGGACACAAGCTCACTTAGAGCAGAGACTGCTTGTAAAGGTTGGATTTATCATGTTGACATTTTGCTACAGCCAATGCTCCTCTCTCTCTTCCCCCCTCTCTCTCCCTCTCTCTCTCTTCCTCTCACACGATGCAGTTGTTCTCTGCCCTACAGTTTTTTTTTTTTTTGCTGCACAAAGTGGCAGAACACAAATATGCCCTTTTCGTCTGTCTTCTGCCTCTTTCTCAATGAGAAAGCTACGGATGTTTTAGTAAGAGATTACAGCGAGCACACAAACATATTGTTCGCACACACCGGCTGTTGACAAGCGTTCTCTCTACTGGTGTGCCATGCATGGCAGAGCACGCAAATGAAAGGTCAGGCCCATCAACATCCATCTCCCCCTCAAACAGCAGAGACACCAGCCTAATCCAGCTGTATGAACAAACAACAAGACGCAGGGAAGTGAGAACTCCAGTAGATGCATCAATGTGAAAGCATTAGAGAAGGTTAAGCCCCTCAGTTTGTTCAGCAAGCACTCGACAGCAGCGATGCACTGCCGGCGAGAATGCATGCAAATGAACAGAGCAAAATGTTATTGTTGAGGTTGCAACCTGCTACATATAAAGGGCTCAACTGCCTGTGTGTAACACCAGTTACGGCTGTGAGCTCTGTACTGGTAACCTTAAGGGAGAGCTAACCTGCTGAGTCATCAAATGTGTGGAGCTAATCTCACCAAGCCTTTGAAAAAGCCAGGCCTGATCTTTGGACAAGGCAGAGAGAAGCCAACTAATCACAATGAGACACAAAACAACTACAAAGAGATGCAAAATAACTACAAAGAGATGCAACACAACTACAAAAAGATACAAAACATCTACAAATAGACTGAAAACAACAAATAGACATAAATCATCTACAAAGAGGGTTAGAGTTAATATTGGAAAAGACAAACCATCACAAAACACCACAAAAAGATGCAAAGCAACTACAAGAAGACAAAAAACATCTACAAAGAGACACAACAGGACCACTCGGAGACACAAAAACATCTGTATGAGTCTCTTTCGGTTAAAATGTCTTCTTCCTGTGAAGGGCCTTTTGCATGTCTGTGCTTAGTGCTGTGTATTCTCATTATCCAGCCATGGTGAGGCCAGTGTGTTGCCTACACACATTCCAGCATGACAAGTGACCTTGAAAATGAATTTCAGCCTTTGCTAGTATATCATTAAAGCAAGCCAAAACACACACAATAGCCATTTCCCCAAGCTCTGAGTTTCATTACACTTTGGTTTCCTCAGTTCTATTTTGGCAGGCAGTCCATGTGCCCTTGATGTGATGAGAAATGTGAATTTCTACATAATGTATAGCATATTGCACCGTGCTGCCCTGTCAGCCAGGCCGCCTCATAGTCATAATCTACATCCCACTTGAAACATTTCTCTCTGTCCTCTCTGCAGCTTGTTTTCCACAGACTCCCTTGCACATGAGCAGGCTAAAAGCACTGTCATTACTCCATCATGCTCTAAAAGCAGTGTATCTGACCCATTAGAGTGGGCTGGTGGGAGCAGGGCTGTGAAATAATGATCGCTAAGAATTCTATAAAAAGAAAACTGTTGTGAGCATTTGTTAGCAACGGCGGAGGAGCGATTAAGGCAGACTGATTGAAAGTGTCCCATGTGAGCGGACGTGTCAGACTCTGAGAAAGTTTTGTGATCGGCATAATGGGCCAAATATCTGCTCCGCTCGGCTCCTTCTCGCTCCTCCACTCCACAACGCTCTGCTCAATTAATCCAGGGCTTCTTAATGACCCTCGAAGGTGACTCAGTAGATAAGTGCAATTACACTGGAAACAAGGGTGCTGCCAATTAGTCTTCAAGTCTCCCTCCATCTTTGCGGCGGAGGCTGGGCTCGTCCCTCCGGGTCGGCCTGTTTGTGACTTCATTAGCAGGCTTCTAAAAGGGGAAAATGAACGCCTGGCCTAGATCACACTTCTGCGCGCAGGGATCAACACTGCATAGGATGTGTAGCTGTAGCTGGAGATGCTCAGGGATAATAGAGGAGGCACGGGAATGTGGAAGGCGGCGAAAAACCTTGGAAACGCTCGTTTCTCGACACAGCCCAACTTCTCTGACTGTCCACACCGAGTAATGATGCTCCTGCGCGGTGACAGCAGTTGACGTGCCTTTTGTTACTGGACCCTAGGCATGAAGACCCGAGGGAAGCGAGACTGATGTCTGAGTTTGTTGTCATGCCACAGAGTGATGGTGGTGGTGATGATGGTGGTGATGATGACAGTGATGCATCCACTGACAGCAGAGGGGAGGTCTCACTCCTCATCCTTCCTATCTCCTCTCTAATGCCTCTTCGCTCGTTTCTAATTGCTCCCCCATTGTTCCTTCCTGAGCAAACTGTTAATGAGAATTTCCTGTTATGTAGACGTCAGGGGCACAGTCACTTGTTGTCTGCCAGCACAGAGTCTGTGAGTAATGGGTGTGACTAATGCTGCTTGGCAGCTTCCACTCTCATCCCTCCCTGCCATCTGTCCCCTGCCACCCCTCTGGGTGCACTGGGGTGCTCTCAGCAGGTCTCAGTAATCATACACACACACACGCACACGCGAACACACGCACATGCAGAAGTAATTCCAGCCATTCAAAGATTTCGGAAATTGTGTTTTTTAAGTCTGTGTCTCTGCACTACACGAGTCACCTTCACAAGTTAGAGTCAACAACTGATATTACTTTGAATACGCTGCACTCAAAAACGTACATGTTCTGTGAGGTGAGACTGTGAGTGTGCGTGTTTTGGGACTGCATCAATTTGAAATTCATATAAGAAGAGCACAGACCACTCACCCGACTTTAGACAGAGTAACTTATTCTTTTCACACTCTCCTCAGCAGAGAGAACTGACACAATTTAATGATATATTTGTTGGCATTCCTATTGGCAAAATGCGCCTCCATGCAGCAATGCAATGAGATGTGTGAGTGTGTGTGGAGGATAAATGTATCCAGGATGTCAGTGCTGGCTTAAGATAGGGAGAAGCAGCATGAATCTCATTACAAGGGCCCCTGGACTTGCCCCTGCAGCCAAGTGAATCACTCTGAGTGACTTTAAATTGGTGTCCAATGAAGTAGGAATTGATCCTTGGCCCTGTTCTGGTTCTCCAAGGCAGTTTGGACTGTAATCTTCAGAAGCTGTAGCTCTCATGGATTTGTGGTTATCTGCTTAGTCTCCCTAAATCTGAGGTCATTATTTGACTGGAAAGCAATTAATCTGAAAAATAAAATATAATAATATTCAAACTATTTTAAAAGTTGGTGTATTTTTTTTTTTCAACAACCAAAGCCAGACTTTTTTCTGTGTGTTGGCTTTGCAGTGTTAATTTAAACTGAAATAAAATTCATATGATCACCATGTAGAGGAATTGGAGTAGGAGCTTGAGGTTTTGGCACTGCACTCCTGGCACTAAGCAGAGGTATCACTGGGACTTTAGTCTGCACTGCTGCCGGTATGGTGGGAGTGTTTTCACTCTTTGAATAGCCAGAGGCATAGTCACTCTCATTCTGCCTATACCAGTCATTAAACGAAAGCAGCTTTGGCAGGAAGACTGTCGGCCCCCCCAAAATAAAATTGTTGGTTATTACCTTTCAGCTATTCTATGCACTTTTAGATAGAATTGTTCCTCCTTCATGCTGTTGCAAAAATAAGACTTTCTGAGCCTAATAACATGGACGCATCAGATTGAATTGAATTTCCTTGCAGCATCACAGACCGGTGATATGACTGTTGCTGCAGGTGCTATGGAAACCTGTAAAAAATGTTTAATGTCAAACTGGAGTGGTGAGGATTTGGTTGCTTTGAATCTACAAGATTTAAAGTTATTTAGTCGGGTAAAGAGAGGCTGTTTATTCAAAAGCAGCACAGAACTAATGGCTAGTAGCAGGTGCTGGAGCCAGTCAGTTTAAAAAAACAAGGTTGACTCTATTGGGTTTCAATGAGGTATTGATATTAGGCAGAGACTTTCTCAATGCAGTTACCAAACCGTGACATCCCATGATGCATTGTTGCCAGCCAGCACAACAAATAAAACACAAAACAACAACAATAACAATATGCAAACAAAGGATTATGCTCATTATTTGACATGTTGTTGAACCTGTAATGTTAAACTCATTCTGATTCATTTTTACTGAATAACACAGCAATATCCAGGACACAGAGTGCTTTTATGCTCCACCATATGAGCAACACATACACACACACACACACACACACACACACTCCGTCCATGCATCGAGAAATGGATTCGCTATGGATATTTTTAGGGTCACTCAGCTGGTCCATAATCTCATTTAGAGTGAATGAAATAAACATATCCGTGGGAATTGGACACAGTTAATTCAGAGGGTGCAAATTGATTTTCTTGTAGAGCTGGGTGTAGAGAGCAGCATGAAGACACTGCACACATGAAAACCTCTATCAGGGATTTTACTTTATCAGGCAGCTTGCACTATAGAGGACTGCAAGACTTCTAGTTGGGAGAGGAAATGGATGAATGTCCTCTTTCTGCGTTGACTTTCTAATGAGCTGAAAGAGTGACAAAGTTTGGAATTCGTCAGTACAGTGGGAAGTAATGACGCAGCATTTATTTTACTGCTGATCTTGGCTCCTGCCTTGTATTAATCCAATGAAAATGTCAGTAAAGAATATCCTGCTCTCTTCTTCTGCAAAGGACGTTTGCTTTTTATAGTTACTTTAAAGAACATCCCGTGCTGCAGCAGCAGAAGGAGACCAATCAATGTGACCAAATCAAATATACCGTTTCTGAAAGGCTCCAAACTAAAAAGCAAATCCAGTTGAATGACTCTGTGCGAGTGAATTGGAGAATTAAAGTCCACTTCGTCAGATGTTTTCAAAGGGATGTTCAGTTTCAACATAACCACCCATGAAAATTCCAACGCCTACACAGCAGCAACTGCTCTGTTAATTTCACTCCCCCCCTACCCCACCCCATAAAAGAAGATGCTCACCGTCAGCATTGCATTTCAACCTTACCGGCTTATTGGACTCTGTGAGGGAACCCTAACCCTGCAACCAGTCAAGTGGAAATGCACTTCTTTCATCACAAGCATATGGCTTTCATGTAGCTCTGACTTCTGCAATAGTTAATTCAATATGATGTAAATGTGTCCAGAAAGATGTGAGGTGTGTTTTTTAATTGCAAGATTCAATGAAGCTTGTTTCCATGGTTACTAATCATACGGTTGATAGCATAAAAATATAGCTACTTGGAGATTAATGACTGAAGCTATGGTATATGGAAATATTATTTGTCATCAATCTCTGTATCTATCTTTGTTTTACAAGAGACTCTATTAAACTAAGCTCTATTAAACTTCTCCCATTCATTTTTTTTTTAGCTCCAGTCTCTTCATAAAATTGCCTATGAATAGTTTTTATACACACATTAAGCTTTCAAAGTGCGAAGCTGGGAAAAAACAAAACAAATGACAAGTTTATGACTTTGTAATCTCTCTGCATACACAAACCTGAAGAGAAGAGCTCAGGCTGCTTCCTAAGTCACTGGAATCAATAGTAATTCAGCAGAAGCCAGAGGGAAGAGAGTTAATTATCTCAAGGTTCTCAGGTATAATTGAACAGATGTGTTTTGAAATTGGTCAGCTCACCATTGCAATGCCAGTAGTAATATCCTCCCCCACCGGCACCGGTATGGGCTGCAATGCAGAAACTAGAAGAGAGAGAGAGGAGAGGAGAGTGGGCAGAACAGAACCACAGTTACGCTCCTCATGAAATACAATTCAGCTGCAGAACACAACAGCCCACCCAGGAGACTGCTGGAAAGGCAATTAACCTTTGACCTCTCTAAAACACTAGCCACACGCTGCCTTAGACTTGCTAGCTTAAAACTTTTAACCTCACAGGACCTTGATTTACCGCAGTTTGAGCCTGTTTTGAATTGAGTTAGCTCGGCTCCTGTCATACATCATTCATACCCTGAGCGCGCTTCGGTGGATACCCCGTGGTCTCGGCAGCACCACAGTTCTCATCTGTGTGGGGCCCTCCAGCCACAGTCTGCTGCTGGTGATAAGAAGATGGCGGGGCCGGGCCTGACGAGTGGCATCTACCCTCCATCACTACTTCTCCCATTTCATTTCCCTGCTTTAAAGAGGAGACATCAGGATGCTCTGGCCTCAGGCTGCTACCTCCACTCTGCCTCCATGATTCACTCTCTTCTCAGGCCACCCTCTGTCTTGCTCTCTCCCTCTCTCTATTTCTCTCAGACTCTCTCTTCTCTTTGTTAGTCAACATTACACATACAGCCTCTCTCCAGCACAAAAGATGATGGCCGCTTGGTAACCTCCAGGTTTATATGACCAAATAAACCTGTTCCCCTTCCCTCACTCAAATGCCCACAACAGCTATGAGTCATGAGCTGCTAATGAAAACACAATCAATAAGGCAGCCCACAGGTCACGCAATACTAAGAGACAATCTGAGCACCGTCTCACTCAGAAAACACTGGATTTGGCCTTGGATTTCTCGGGTGGCGCATATTGTCTATGGTTTTTCAAGATGTTAGAGAGTCTCTGAACCTCGGTACGTAGCTCATACAAACACATCAACAGAACAGAAAGTCAAATAAATAAGATCATCAATACACTGTGCTTATATTCCGCAAATGAAAACAATCCAATCCAAAGCACATGTGGGATTTTTGCATTGCCTCGCAATATTCAACCTCTCACTTTACAGTCAATGGAAAAAGGTATTGCAGGGGATGCAAAATCATAGTTAAGGATGCAGCAGTAGTTTCCTCCTTGAGCTTTAGGGAGCTGAGAACAAAACAGCACAAATTAGCTTTTCATTTCTCCTCCTAAAATCATCGACCAGGGAGGAATAAAAAAAGAAAAAGAAGAATAGCAAAGTAATGCAGCAAGAAACAAAGCAACTTGATCCCTGTAACAAGATGCAACATGATTTATGGGAAATGTTGTTTTACTACTCCCAGGGGAGGACTAATCATATTAAGCACCCTCTTGTTTGCAATGCCTGTCCAAACATAACAATTTCACAATGCTATAACTGCTGATGTGAAAAAAGCTGCACCTAACTTGTATTTGAAATGTAATTTCATGTTGCTGTGATCAATACTGTTTGATTAACAATGGAACACATGGCTGCATATAACGGTCATTTTTTGTGGGAAAAAAAAAAAACACTCACCCATTACCCCACAGCCCACTGCACAGGACCTCAGTGTTTCATCAATGACTTTTTTTCCTGATGCAGGCTGCTGTTTCCATAAAATAAAATAAAAACACTGAACAGAAAATATATTTTTTCTGAATTGAACAGAGAGACAAATGATAGAAGATAATGGGCTTAAACACATCATGTGACCAAAAACACTGCTCTGTTTGCTCCTTGTGTAAATAAGCAACATAGCTTTACAAATTGATCATATATAAATTTAATGCCTTGTTCCCAATTCCTCCAAGAGTGTAAAAAAAAATGTTGTGCAGGTTTAAAAATAGTAGAGAGACTGTTTATTTCAGTCGTCCCTGAGACAGTTAACTATTTACATGTGGTAATCAGGGTGTAATTACCCCATCATCACAAAGAGCCAGAACAGTCTTCCCAAAATTCACCTTGTCACACTGTGCTCCATGCCACCTCCACCCGTTAGTGAAGGCAGCAGCTGCCTAACCATATGCCTTTGCCTTTCCCACCAAATGAAAATGAAGCAGAATTACTCTCCAGTCGGCTGTGATGCAGCGTGTACTTGGAGGGCTTCGGTAATGTGAAAGTGGAGCTGCTCCAACCTCTTCTCCACTCTGTCCTCTTCTACATCACCTGTCTCTTGTGCACATTCCTGCACATGGCCCCGTGTATGCAATGCATTTGAAGCTATTCTTGAGTCTACATTTGAAGGGTTTTTTTTCCCCACTCCAACCTGAGCAAAGCCATTTGCTCAGGTACTATTTCTGAATGCTTTATTTTTCTTTTCAAGGTGCTCTCATTCGAAGGTATGCTGCCTGCATGCCACTAAAACTTCCGACATGTAGCGATTGTAACGTGTGTATGTTTTCTATGAGGTGTTTGTTTTGATCTTAGGTTTTCAAAGTAAGGGCATACCCCTTCTTCCTCCCTTTCCTTCCAAAACCACAAAGTCTCTCTCCACTGCAGCAGCTTTCACCTTCCTCAGGATCAAGTGACGTTGATAAAAGCTTCTATAGAAGGGAAGGTGGCGTGTGGGCTGACAAACACACATGGAAAGCTTGAGCTGGTGCACAGCTAATGCGTCTAATGCTGATGATAAGATTCAGTTAAGAAAACTAAACAGAGCATATTATTATTATTATTACTAGTCAGATGTAAGTGACAAATTCAGGGACTGAGACTTAATTAACACTGCGAAAGACTTGAGATTCATGACATGACACTAGAGATTCCATATAACTAATAAAATATATACTGTATATATATATTAAGTAAATGTGATCATTTTTTATGCTTATTTATATAGTTATGTATAAGTTATATAGTTATGTTTCGTTTGTTTTGCTGAAACATAATTAGGTGATTTCTAGTTCATAAACCTTGGTTTCATAACACACAAAAGGCATTTGGATTGCAGGAGGAAGGAGACTATAAGAGTTCCACATAGAGATGTATTATAATAGTTGCGACTAGTCTGGCACTCAGTAAGTAGAGCACACACTTCTACCAAGGTCAAACAGTTCTACACGCTAATGACAGTGATTAAAACAATTCCTGGATACTTCCCTTCACATTGAATCTAAAGGGTTCTTCATTTTACATGTGTCTCCTCCATCCCTCCACAAGGGCTGGCAAAGTTAGTTCAATAACTTTTACTAACAGATAAAACATCACATACTGTAACACCTCTGGTGTAGTAATAATAATAACATGAATAATAATTGTAGCAGGGGATGGCTGCAGTCACAGATCCACATTCTACATTGTCACAAATTGTAAAATGATTTATGAAGTCTAAGCAGCTGCAAACATAATTAGATTTTTCATGACCACTGCCTTAAAACTGATATGAGATCATCAGAACTTAGTATAACTTGTCTTGACTCTCACTACAGGAGCGGGAGACTTGCTTGCTTTTGCCCCAACCTCTGTGGCTGTCTTCTTAAAACCCTGCTTCACTGTGATCATCCCCCGTCTCAAGACACTTTCATCCCTCGTATTGCTCATTGTTAATTTAGTCCAATTAATTCCCCATGACCCCGTCAACCTGTGCAGTAGGGGAGGGCGACTTGTGGTGTTAAGCACATTAATTTAATTACATTGTATGTGTTTTTCATGTTTCCACGGGGGACCTTTTAATAGCCGAGCTCTCCTCATTGCTCCATTGATTTTTCACTCTTCTTTTACTCGTTCCAGTCCGACACTATACTGTATGGTCAGAAAATATGAGCTGGAAATAGACAACAGACATTTCTCTCTGTGTGCATGCCTATGTGTGTGTGTGTGTGTGTGCGTGTGTGGGTGTGTAAATGTATGTGCAATTACCACAGGCTTCTCAGGATACAGTAGCTGCCTTCTGTTAATTGCTGATATGAAATAAAATCTGACAGAATCTACAAGATAGGCTACATATAGAGTATCCTATATACAGACAACAAAATATAACCACAAGCAGTGGAGTTAAAAAAAAAAAAAAAAAAAACTCTCCTCTTTATTTTTCTTCTTCCCGAGTTTCTCCCTCTCTTGGCTCCTAATAAGGGTGATCAGAGCTGAATGGCCTAACAGCCTGACCCTCATTATAAGCAAAAGTAATAAGGATACGACACCAGTGAACCAGGCCTCATTAGGCCTACAGCTGGAAAACTCGTCGGGGGTCATCACCCTGGATGTCTTCTACTGCTCACGACTCTTCAGCTTTCACATTGTCTCACAGCTTCCCAGAAACCTTTGTTCCTCCGCCAACAGCATCTAAATTAAACGTACTGAATTACCAAGACCTCTGCCATTTATGTTTCCGCTGTTATTCACTGCTGTTAATGTGCTATTTTGCTTCTGCTCTACCTGAGAGGGAAAGAGCTTTCAGACCACGGTGTTAAAAATAGCTGGTGCACTGCTGATGTGGTGCACCGTTCTTTGGTGTTTTTTTCTGTTACCCATTGTTTACTACAGAAGGCTGAATCTATTGATTTCAGCTATTCTGTCCATGAGAAATGACAAGTTGACATGCCCGTCTGTTGGTCAGCTGATGTTTTTCTGCTCGACTGTAACACACTCAATAAGACATACCATCTTCTTATTGTCCAAATACCATCAATCACTATAATCCTGACCATGCGCTTGTATTTTCCTTGTGAGCCCTTTGAAATAAAGACAGAACGCCTTGTTTCTGTCTTGCAGGTCAGACACCGTTATTGGAAAAAAAAAAATCTTATTATTTACACACGCTCAGAAGGCAACAATTTCACTACAATCAGCTGTAGAGCTGATAGAAGAAGTTTAGCTATTCTTTTTATGATTTTCCAAAAGCAATCATTTCCCTCAAGCACGCACTACTCGAACAAATAGCTGCCATTCAGAGATTGTATTTGTGACAAAAGCCAATTCATTTAATTGGTGCAACGTAACTCTACAATAAAATGACATTGAATGCTGAAAAGGGGAAAAAAACAAACATAAAAATCTCCTGTGAATATAATTACAAGGCTCTCTGTCGACACATTTGTCTGACTGAGAGCAGAGAGGTGTACTAATAAACAAGTGTGTGCAGGGGGTGTGAACCAGCGTTGTCCTGAGGAGAGTACCGCTTAACTTGAGTATAATGATGTTGAATTTTACCACAAGACTACATCCTTGAAATAATAACACAGCCTGTTAAGGTTGCGCCACTGTGATCAGAGGTCAGAGGAGACCCCAGGGATGTAGTTTTGAGCCTATTACACCACTTTATGCTGTGAACACTGCTCCAGCATCCTTGTGGCCTTTTAATATGCTGGACAACAAACGTATACATCCCCATAGATCATTATAATTGTTTTTAATAGGGCTGCAACTAATGAATATTTTCATTATCAATTAAAGACCCCTCTGATGAACCACGTTAACATGTCCATATGGTGTTTTTATATAACACAGAATATAGCATGAGCAAAATAAGCAGCCAACACCATGCATATTTCCAAGTCACAGTGAAGCAATGAGAGTTAAATAAAAAGAGATTCATAGTTAAGAAATTACACTCTCAAATTACAGGGACAGGCGGCCAAAATAAACTTGAAACTTTGTCAGCACAGAGAGTGAGAGTGAGAGTGAGAGTTTGCATAGCACAACCACTAACACTATGTCAGCCACTGTCTGTTACCAAACAACAGAATAGGTGTCAACTGTGCTAGCTGCTCTGACCCATATTCTGGTCTCAACAAACTCCTCATCTGAGTCTGGATCTGACTGAGACTCAAACCTGTGGCTGAGTCTTCCTCCTCTAACCAGCTTGATGCTCTCTTTTCTTTCACCTGACGACCTATAGAGCCAGCAGTGGTGGGTGGAGTACACTTCCAGCTCCAGTTATGAATTACTGGTGATAAAACCATGTTAAACAAAACATCAATAATGGCAGAGTATTTGGAATCATGTCTGAGGATGAACTTTAGCATTAAAAAAAAAAAAAAAATCAATCCACTAAACATGTGGTCTGTAAAACAGCAGGAAACAGTATAAAATGTACATTGCGATTTTCTAGGAGAGTTCAAGCTGGTCTTCATTTAGTCTGAACCAACAGTCCTTAAATGATGATCAAAAAATTGTTCATTTAATTTCATCTCAGATAACTGGAAGAGTAACTAATTTTGACAGCTCTCATATAATAACTATGTACATTTATACTCAGCTTATATAAGCCAACATTAACAAAAAAATGTTTTATTAAATCTATTGTTATAAATGGTTTTAACTCCTTTAGTTTCATTTGCTTTAATCTTTCAACAGGAATTTAAAACAGTTTAATTCCTACCAACAGCCCTGGGTCTGATGGGAGTGTGGTTCAGCAGTGTAAATGTAAGATTATTGGATCTCTGTAGTGAAATGAATGTGATCAGTGCAGGGAGCCGGAGCTCGGTGTTCAGGGTCTGTCCATGGTGCTGAAGAGACGCAGGCTGCAGCAGCAAGGTTGTGCAGTAAATGAGGTTATGTGTTACTGGAGCTGTTTTCTGACTTGTGTGTGATATAACAGAGTAGGCCTAATAGAAATGTGAAAATAACAGTTCTCACATTTTTTTTATCTGATAAAAGTTAAACTTGGACATTCAGCTCATTTCAATTCTGATTGAATGGTCATTTATTCTTTCGTTATAAATATCTCCGTCTTAAATACAATCTCTCCATGTACAGTAAAGCTGAATTGCAATTTCATTGTGTTTGCACAACGACAATAAGGTTCGTGAGCTGAACTGAGCTGAATGATGTGGACTGAAGATGTGCGCCTCGCTGGGTGAGCTAAATAATCGACCGAGTGCATCTCCACACACTCCCAAAGGAACAAAGCCAATCCCAATGTGACAGAAGTCAATGCAGGTACTCAATGTTGACACGCACTGTCCAATCAACAGCTTTCTGCCAATAGCTTTTTCCATGACACACACACACACAAATATGTCACAATATGCTTGTGGGGATTCTTCATTGATTTCTTTACCATGCCACACAAGTCTAATCTTAACCTTTACCTAGACCTCAAACCAATTTCTGACTTTAACCCTGAACCAAACATTAGCCTCAGGTTAAAAAACAGGTTCATATTTTCAAGAACTTGGAACTTGAAAAGAACATTGTCTTCCACAGTTATTACACTTTATATAGCAACTCTACCCTCTTGAATATGCTGTGACTTCATGGCTTATATAATTTCAGTTTTATTTTTATCTTTCTCCAGTTATTGGGTTTCTTGGCGCACGGCTACATCCATGTGGCCAACAAATTTGTAAGGGCCCCCTATCATGATTAGTTGGCCAACATGAGCGCCCACAGGAACAAAACTCAGGAGATAAATCAGGAACTAGCACATGCAAGTCTCCAATTATACCGATTATAAAATAGCAGATTAAAAATGTTGCACATTTGAAACACAGAGTGATTGTGTTCTTATAGGTGCTTGTGATGTTTTCATCAATATTTATGAAAGACTAAAAACACAAGATGTGAAATCTTTGCTTCTCCTTCTGCTACTTTTAGAGAAACTGTAAAGTCGTGTCACTTCTTTTGTAGACCACACACTATATAACCAATTACGTATTCACAGACACCTGCTTCAAATTTACTGCCACAGAAAGCTTGCTTGGACACGTATGGGTTTTGCATTGATGTACAGTTCACAGATTTTCTGTTACTGTTGTCAGCCTGGTCGCAGATGGTCCTCCTCTCTCTAATAGCCAACTCCCCCCCTCCCATCTGCGAAGCTGTTGTCCCACAAAATTACTCTTGTACCTGCCGTTGTTTCCTTGATTGCCTCCTGTACCTCTGAGTTTGGCCTTAAGGATAACATCGATTAGGAAAGGCCCACACTCAATTTATTATTATTCTGTGTTTTTTTTCCTCTGCCTTGCTCTGGTCTGGAGAATTATTCCTGAACTACTGGAGCCAATTAATGTCCAAACAGATGTGCAGCGCCACGAGCTGGGCTTCTCTGCAGGGTCAAGCAGCGTGAATCTAATCTCCTCAACAGAATTACATTTCCGCCATCATGGCCTCATACCTGCTGACCTGCTCTCAAGCCACAAGAGCGGATAGCTTTTGCGTAATTGCGTGTTGTCGTTGCAGTGGAATGAGAGGAGCACTGTGTGGGTTACTGGGTGCCACTCGTCGGGACTGATGGCTGTGTAGACAAGGATGCCAAAAATGGAAGGAAAACTCTCAACTCCGTAGTTTTCAGTTTTAATGTCTTGATTAATGTGTCATATGATCGTGTCTTTGATGTGCTGTTCCATGTATTTCCTCTCCTCATTTTATTCTGATTTGTGTTTGCAGAGAATAGAGAGGGAGATACAAACACAGAGAAGTGAAGTACCTGAGGCAAAAGTGGGACTTTACACTTAAAAGTGAAAAGCATTACTTATGCATTAGGTATGTCTTTGAAGAACCCAAAACATGCATATTTCCTATTCCTTCCCCCAAAAAATAATACAGATAAAATCAATTATTCATTTGTAAATGTTTATTTCACTTCAAAAACAAGTATGACATGGGCCTTGATGTTGGAAAAACGGCTCCTGCAGTAACCTACACGCGTGTACCCTCATTGGAAGTTTGCGCTTCTGTTTTGAAGTTAGATGGAACTGTCCTACAGCGGTAACTAAATAAATAGTGATTACCAACAAACACATACAACCAGGTCATGTTTTTACCAGTGTTAATGCTATCAACAAGCATTTTATTTATCCCTAAACACAGGAAAAACAACTGATTTTATAAAGAGTTCAAGAGCAAGTGAAATACTTGCACCAAACTAGGAAAAGCCTGATATGAACAGTACTACCCCACTCCCTTCTCTCCTCCTCCCATGGACAGTAACCACACCCCACCTTACAATAACTGTGAACTGGTCTCTGCATTGCTGCAACATTACATTAACTCCACATCTGACCATGCTCTCTGTTCTGGTGCCCCCGTTTTTGATCTGTTTTCTGATGTACCTCTTGCTTCTATGACTATGACCGTTTACATACATTTCGCGCCTGCACTGGATTCTATTTATAATGGGTATTTTGGGATTCGGCACCACTATGCACTTTTTACACCTACTATAAGGTTGTGTTGCTCCAATGGAATTTTGTTGTTATTTATGAGAATGACAATAAAAGCGACTGATTGATATGAAAAATATGTAGTATATTATACTATATATACAATGGAAAAACTCAATATATAGTAATATATAAATAGTTGGAGGATGACTACCACTCAACCTTACTGGTGCCCTGGAAGTATCAATAAAGTCCACAATGATAGAAAAGATTTCCACATGCTTTCAGCCACTCAAACCTTTAGTCAGATTTCACATTTTCAATTCAATCAAACTTTGAAATTGTTCACTTTGAAAGCCAAACACGATAAGCATCAGGCAAAGTCTGGAAATGATGGAGCCATTGTGCTTCTTCAAGAACATTACTGTATATACATAAACACTAAACTGCTGAGCGGGGCAAAGACAAACAAAAAGTATATGTGGTTGAAAATGGGGCTGAATGCCCTGATGGTGTCTGCAGTTACATTTTCATTACTTTGGATGCTCTTGGCACTGTACAGCCTACTGATTAGGGAGCTTTTAATTTGTAATTCTCTGCACTGAGGGAAAGGAAGAGAGGGGAATTTTGCAGCTGTAGCCCATAATTAAGCTTGATCCCGACCCCCACCACAAGAAGTATCTGTATCAGACCGAAGCAGAAGATTGAGATTAGCTTCTTATATAAAAGTAGGTTGAACATCCAACATGTGCAACCTTTGAGGTTATAATTCAGACACATTTTGCCCTATAACAAAAGCTACAGATTTACTCACTGCTATCAGCATTTTCCTCACATTTTTACTGCTGCAAACAAGTGGTATCATTTGTATATTGATCATAATCCTCCTGTGGTGGTCTTGTTGAAATGATAACATAAAAACACACACACACACAGCCTTCACATTGAAAAAGATGAATAAATGTTCTGTTGATTGACTCATCGATTGATTTGTAACATAGGCTACAACATGATGTAACGTTATTGCATCATACAGGCTCCTCAGAGGTATTTATTGTAGGGATGTTGTGTAGGTTTCAAACAAAGGGGGGAACCTACGCACCAACTTTACACCCAGTAACTTTAAGCATACTTCAGAGTGAGACCCCCGGGAGCAAAAGTGCACTGTGGGGCTGCAACAATAGGAAAAATCTGGGTTGATTCTGATTGATTGAGAAAGTGCATGAATAAGATAAGTGTTTGTAGTACCAGGGTTGATTCAATGTACAACCTCTCTCAACATAACCATAGTTACACAGTGACATGTAAGCATTAGTGTTATAGGACAAAGTCTGGTATTCACACATTCAGTTCACTTGTGTCAGCAGCAACTGTCTTATCTGTTATAAATGATTATTTAAATCTCAGTCAGGGTGGAAAAGGGAATAGCACCTAAATACCAGTGATGGAAGTTAGCTGATAAAGTCACAAAAATGGCCATAATAAGGCTATTTCAGTCTGCAAGACAGTTCATTTTCTCTGTAAATGTTTCATTCCACAATTCATCTCTGACACATAAATTGTATTTGAGCCGGATCTTCCAAGGGCTAAAGTGAAGTCCCTCCTCTGCAATGTTAAATGACCTCTGGAACAATTTGATTATGATGTCTTGCTGACGGACAGATTTATCACAGGAGTGGAGCCATGTAATGGATATGAGCACAGCTCTGGTGACAGGAGAGAGACGGTGGGAGTGAGGGATGAGAAACAGAGAAGTAGAAGAAGGAGAGAATGGACTCTAAAGCTCACCTAAGTAATCCATTTACATGTGTGTCATATGATAAATAAATGACGAATGGCTCTTCTGTCCATGGCCCTAGTAAAAGTGAATTATGGTTTTGAAGTACCAGCAGCATGTTAACTTCACTCAGGGCAAATGGATCCTGGAGGAGCAGTTTTACCACAAAACTGCAAACACTGATTACATTTATGACCTCATTTGAAGCCAGAGTGCAAGACATCAGTCCTGGCAGGTTCCTTATTGATATAACCAATTATATTCCCACTCGGTAGGTCTAATGAAGCTGGATGTGTTTTCTTCAGCTCCAACCTGTAAGCTTGACACATTGTTAACAGTGTTGACATCTCTGCAGAGACAGCACGGGGGTCTTACAGGCTGGGGGGAACCACAATTCAACACAGTTGGCCAACCAAACAAGCATTTTCAAAATGTCACCACTGAGGCCTTAACTCCTTCATTTTCACTGCGCTGTCCTTTCTTCAACAATTGTCTGTCAGCACTTGGCTGAACTCCATAACACTGTGTGCACTGTGGAAATACAAGGCAGACTGACTCCTGTGACATTTGTTTGGAGACCGGTGTGATGTCTTGAGTCTTTTTGCGATGGATGGAGGACCTGTGTTAACTGTGCCACTGATGGAGACCTCTGCCAGGCAACAAGTGCTGACATTATTCTTCTGCCTGCACTTTTCTATCAATCACGTTTTCCACTGAGACTGGGGAGGACAGAGGTGGGGTGAGGAGGGAGGAGTGTGTAAGGACGGCTTTTCTCTCAGAAAGTGCATCAGGACAGGAGAAATCATTTGACTGGCCGTGACAGACCTTTCACTTTGCCTTTCTCTGACATAGGCTGCTGTCAAACTGACAGTGCAGCAGATTTGTTTCCTTTATGGTGGTTTGGGAAAGTCACTGTCAGACCACTGCCATTCAAAATGGAAATGGGAACAGACAGAACTGCTGTGACTCTTCTAATGAGTGGATATAAATGCACTAATTTATTATTTCATGTATCATATCAGGAATAGCACATGCTTGGGCTTTTTCGAAAATCTATAGGTGCATGTCAAAAAGGAACTAAAAAACCACCACTGTGTGTTTTAGTGGCCTTATACAGCAACATGGAAAATGAATAAAAGAATGTAGTATATCAATAATTAAAAATAATGACTGACATTCAAACTTTTCCAATACAGAATGAACAAATATATGTGCACATTATTTATTTATTTTCATATGTTGTAAACCTATTCCATAATGTATTTACTAATTTATTTATTTGTTTAGTTCCCATTTTCTGATGAATGTCAGAGCGTATTAGGGCAATTTCCAACTTCCTACTGTCACAGTGACAGATTGCACCAATAAACAATAATGGTGAAAGACTACATGAGAGCCTCGAGGGTCCATGTTCGAAATAAGAGAATTAGAAATTCATGTGAGTATCTTGTCTTTTGGATGATGTGTCTGTCACTTTCATTTTGCTGCTTTTCCTCGGTCCATTTTCACATTCACATAATTATAATGACTTTCTGAGCTGGGGCTGAGTGGTGAAAAGATCAACTATTAGGTTGGTGATTACATTTTGATTGTTTTGCCTCTTTGGTTTATCTTATTTGATTTAGAATGAAATAATAGCTGGGGTTAAATCACTGTCTTTATAACTAAACCTCCCTTTTCCCATGAGGAGAATAATGATCCTCGACACGTTACACAGCTAATGCAGCCGGAAATTTTCCTGGCCTGGCAGTTCTTCACTGTCAGTAACCTGAAATCGGCCCAGATTGTGGCCTCACCTCCTACGATCTTTACCTTTCATGCTCAATTTCTAAAACGCAGGAACTTTGTTCAGTAACTTCAGCTCAAGCACACTCTACTGGTGCTACTGAGCACTATATTGAAATGGCCCAAACTGTAGCTACAGAGTACAGTTATAGTGAATCATGCACAACACGAAAATTCCTTGAGATGAATATTGTTACAACAATCAGCAAGATATAGACATTAAAACTAGTCTGTTCTGTGGATACCTGTTATCTACCACTACTATGTGCAGGGAACTCTAAGACAGAAAGACACAGGACTGTTAACATCTCTAACATTGGACAGAGGTTACATTTTGGTCGGAGATGAAAATCAGATTGAAGTAAAAACGCAGCCTTGGCTAACTGACATTGTGACATTTAGCCGACGTTGGGTTTTGCTCACAACCTCAATGCCTGTGTTTTGTATGTCAAGGTGATGCTGGCATGAGACATTTGGGAAAATATCAACATCAGCTGTTGTTTGTATTTTACATCAACTTGACGTCGGCATTAGACATCCTGACATCGAGTTCTGGTCCGAAGACGTCGACGTTCAACCAAATATCTGCTCCTAATAGAACTGGTTCAATGCCACAGCCCACTCAGGAGACATTTATACAGTAGCGTATTAATTAAGTTTGATAACTAAAGACATTTTTGCTTTTTCAGATCTTCTCTGAGAGCAATCCAGAGAATTTCAGTGCAATGAAAAACAAGATCCCTCAGCATCCCTCACAATTATGGTGACAGAAAACTGTGCCCATCAAATGACAAATTTCAGTGCAATGTGAGGAAAATGAGCAGATAAATAAATAAGATGATTAAATGGATAACATTATTTACACCTGAATCATGTTTTAGCTTTTAATCCCAGCACTTTACATAATCAGCCATATATTCACATGTTAATTTCTACAGTGCAAAGATGAAGGTTTAATCACCCATGCCTCTTAGTTTATTCACTGCATGTCATTGCTTTTTAATGTTAATCAAATATTAAATTTCAAGTTAGAAATCTCCTAACATGAGTTCCTGTTGTTACCTTAATAAATCATCACCATTAATCTTCTATTGAGGAAGACTGCTTTTGAGTTAACCTCTCTAGAGATGATGGTAATAAGTTAATTGAGATAAATGTTGTTGTCATCAATACATGCACCCATGAGGAGTAAACACACAAACACACACACACGAACATGACTGATGGATTTCTTTTCTCTCTCTTAATCTTTCAAATGACGTCTTCTTATGTATGTTAGTGAAGCATTTTAATTTCCACTGCTTTTAACTGGCACACATCTCAGCAAAATGAAGGACTGCTATGATGCAAGTATTTTGCCTCTTTTGAACTGAATTTTCACACATTTCTTGTGTTGACAGTTTTGTGGGCTTCCAGATAAATTTGATTAAATGACTGAACCACTCAAATGAAACTTATGGTTGATATACGGGAGTCTCTGTTAATAACTATACAGTATATTTGTGAAATGGCTCTAGTGACATTTCAGCATGGGACCGTCTCTGTGCCACGGCGTACGCTTTTAACTGCATCAATCACCAGAAAACACATTATCAGAGACCACACACCTATGCTGACGACTGCCTTTTACAAAGACGTCTACAATTACTTGATGAACATAAATCACTTAATCACCTTACAAAATGCCTGAAGTCTACAACCCGAACCCAGTGATCAAAATGTCCCTTGAAGAACCGACATTTGCACTTCAAGCTACGTACAAGATGAGTTAAAACAACCATTTAAAGTCAAATTCCCGCTGCTGTTTCTCTTATTGTTTCTTGGTTGTATTCCCTCTGTGTTTTTCCTTCGAACAGTCAACTGCTGACAAGGCAGCTGGCCCAGATTTGGCTTCCCTATGCAGCAGCATGATCAATAGATTGAGATTCATGAGGACCAGTGAACAGCGGTGTGAAACTGCACCCACTTCACCCTCCCTGAACAGGCCGTCTTGGGAAAATCAGTCAATTAAGTTCAAAAGAAAATGTACAAGAGATTGATTAAGCAGGCAGAAATGGGCCTTTCAGCAGTATCGCAGGCCATACCACTAGACTCTAAACACTGGAGTCAATGTGGCAGAGTGGGAGCCACAACACTCAATCTTCTTCAAGGGAGCCTGGTTCTTGGAGCAAATGTGTAATCAGCGGCATGGTCTCTACACTAAATATGTGGTGTTTTCTCAAAAGGCAGCTGAACCGCTGTTGAATAAAGAGCTGAGCTGACTGTAATTCAGTCAGAGAAGCTTGTGATCAGTGACCAGCTGGCACTTCCTTCTCTAGCAAATTCAACTTAGGGGTATTGTAGATGCTGCCAGTGGATGCTGAACGCACTAGGCCACCTGCAAGGAAGGCCCCAACCTGCCCCCATCGTCATGTTGTCAATCAGCAAGGTGTTAAGTAGCCTAACAGATGACAAGAAGGACAGCTTCTGTGGATGGATGGATGGATGGATGGATGGATGGATGGATGGATGGATGGATGGATGGATGGATGGATGGATGGATGGATGTGTACAATATAGCCAAACATTAACCATGCAGCTATACCAGCTATACAATATTCACTGTTGTACTGACAAAAGCTATCAAAAGCAATAGTGAGCAGTGGCCCCAGACTCTGCATCTTCAATAAGACCATGGGACCACATGTGGCAATAAAAAATCAAGCAAAGCAATAAAAAACAATAGCCAGAGCCCTATGTCACATGGAAATCCATCATATTAAAGGTTTTTCAGAATGAAATGTATCCGTACATACTGACTCTTGAGCCTGAACACTGCAACACCCAACATAAATTCAAAAGGAAAAATTAAGACAAAAAATTTAACAAAAGTCAGCCTAAAAATTGAAGTTTCTATTCATCTATTTTCAGATCTTGAACCATATCTATATCTCATCAAATGTTGCCTGTGGTAAATTATCATAAGAACCATCATCACCACCACCCAAGACATGGGGTTGACGTAAACAAACCCAGGAGGAGTGGATTTATTCAGCAGTGAAAAGTAAATATGTCGCGTTTCTGTAAAACACAGACAAAATCCAACTAACTTACAGTCTGTCAGGATGTCCTGGCTGGAGGAGAGGAGCCTGGCTGGTGTAGAAAAAGTCTGAAGATGACGTTGTTGTGGTTATGCATTAGCCGATGTAGTCAGCCTGGATAACACACAGTGGTCAACTTTACATCGGAGTTCTTTGAGGGATGAGGAGTTGAAGACAGATGGATTGTTTTGGTTTGGAGTCGCGATGTGCTCCACCAGCTGGCTGGGATCCACGTGGATATGTCGGGCCTGACTGGCGATGTGTAGGAGGAGTTCGGCAGCTGAGTATCGTAGACTTCGATAAATTGAAAATGAAGGGCAGGGCAGTCTAGCCGAGAGCAGTCCATACAAACATCTGATTAATCCACACTAATGCCAGCGAAGGACAAAAGGAGGGGGCTCCACGCAGCCGCAAGGTGAGGAGGGAGCTGCTCACAACAGGTAGGCTGATGTTAGTAGATAGGCTACACACACAGTCTGGCCAGGGCGGATTGCAACATTGCAAATGTTCATAATGAGGCAGAGATCACATTGCAGAGGCACAGCACAGGAAATTAAGAGGGAGAGCAGCAGAGCGCTAGCGTTCACTCAATTGGAACAGGAAATAGAGGATCGGACTACACGCAGACCAGACGTAACTCACAAGCGGCCATATTGCGTCGTCGACTTGCTCTGGCCATATAGTAGGCCTATAGCAGGGGTGTCAAACATGCGAAACTGGCCCGGCAGAGGGTCCAATCCGGTCCTCAGGATGAATTTGCCAAGTGTGAAAATTTGAAATTGCACATATTTTTATCATATGTCAGGTTTTTCATAACATGTTTTGTATAACATGTTTAATCTTAAAAGGATATAACTGTAGAAATAGCCTATCTTTATAATGTACTTAAACAAAGGGAAAAAATTAAAGGTTCTTTTTATTTATAGGTTATCATGCTATTATTTTACTGGTCCGGCCCACTTGAGATCAAATTCTGCTATTTGTAGCCCCTGAACTAAAATGAGTTTGACACCCCTGGCCTATAGCCTATGTGTGATCAGTCATCTGCACATAAAAAAAAGCTATTTAAAACGCTGTGAAATTTTGTGGCTTCTTTGCATAATGTTACTATACTGTCACTTTCGTGGAAAAGTATGATTAAAATTTGTGATTTTAAGTAGGCTATGCAGTGTCATACGTAACTGTATTTCTGTCGTTCATAACAAACCAAACCATTTGAAAAGTGGTCAAAAACTGAGGTTCTGGTTAAACATGCAGCGGATTGATGCAAGATGGCGGCCGTGTCATTGGGCAGCAGCCTGGGTGAGCCTTCTAGTCTTCGCTGTCACCGCTGTTGCTCACTCAACTGCAGGTCAAAACATGAAACGTTTTCAGGGAGATAGTGGCAGCAGTAATTCAGAGTTAGTCAAGCAACTAAAATTATTGAGTCTCTTGCTTGACTGTCAGTTTGTTGGTGGGCAGGCTGCCCGTTAGCCACAGATAACAGCTGTAGCTCTTGCTTGCTTGCTTGCAGTAATCTTGGTTAACTGGGTGATGGTCGACCTTTCTAGACGATTTTAAGTTTTTCTTGAAAAATTAATCTTGAAAACGGAGTTACAGTTAATCCACAAACTGCACAATCTTTTTAAATAACTTCCACCACTTCTCTTTGTTGTTGTTCCTAATTTTTCACTCACTGACAATTTCTACTAAGTACTCCAGAATACCGCAAGATACCGGGAAATTATTCGACCAAAAAATTAACTGCTGATGCCTTCTTGTTCTTTACAGCAACAGAGGGCCCTGCCAGGAGGTGTCACTGATTCACCCAGATAAAGAAAAATTGTGATTGGTCAATTTCCCTGTTCCGTTAGTATATAAACCCATTGTTTGCTAATACGAGTTTGTGATAATAATCTAGAATGTATCTGTTGTGTCAAAACCTGGTTCACTGAGAGAGGAGCCACAATCTCAGATCCCAGACACTCCGAACCTGCAGGGGGCAACCACATCAGTGGTGGAACCCCAGGTAAGAGGAAGGAAGTGCCTGAGGGAGCACATTCACCTGCGCACCCATTCAGGAAGCATGGTTTGAAATGTTTGGAGGTGGCTCAGTCAGCTCTCTTGCCTGCTCCTGGAGACACCTCACAGCCACAGCTCCTGATCGACCATTGAAGACACCACTGGTACAGTACAGTAAATGTTTTAAGTTTGGAGGCCATGCTTCCCAATGCTTTGATTGTGTGTTTCTGGTTGCAATGGTTATTTTTGTTGAGTAAATTGGAAACTTTATTATGATTTTATAGAAGTACTTTGGTACTCGTGCTTTGTTTCTAGTACTCTAATAGTGACCTTTGGTGTAGCTTGTTACTTTAATTGTTATCCTTTTTGAAATGATTTGAAATGATTTGATTGAAATCTGAATAAGTTTAATTTCATTTCATTTATCAAGTAACATTAACATTTATTAATTCATTTATTCTTTATTAAGAAGTGTGAACGGAAATTATTTGCTATTAATGCCTTTGTCTTTCTGTTTATCCTAGGTTATTAACCTACTATTCTGTTACACCCCATTCATCTCATTCTGCCCCAAAATAAAATACTGAAGATTGAACAGAATTGAGTTGTCCATCGTGTCCTTCAGCAGTTGATCAGCCGTTTTTCAAGTTTGGGCAGAGCTGTGGTCAACAAATACACACTTCAACAGCACATAACTTGACAGTTAATAACCACCGTGGACAGTGAGGACAAGGATTAAAGGCCTGAAGTCAAGCTGTCGACGCGAAGGACTGGAAATTCTCCACCATGGCGGAGGAGGCTCTTGGCAAATCAGTCAAGCAACTGAAGCAAGAGAGGACCTCAGCTAAAAGTGCCTTCACCAAACAGGCAAACTACCTGAGCAAAGCTGCAGATGGCCTGATCAGACATGAACTACAAGAGGAGTTCTACAAGCTCAGCTCCCTGGCAAGATGTGTCAACGATGCAAATGATGACTACAGGGCTGGCCTACTGGCAGATGCGGAAGTAGGAACTGAGAAGGATGAAGAGGTCAAGCTCGACATTCACCAGCAGGCTGAGCTTGAAAAGACAATAGAAGAGTGCGACGCGAGGCTGGGGGACATCCGTGAAGCAGTCCAATCCAACCTCTGGCCAAGATACGGTAAGGAGGAGGTTGACTCTGCAATTGAAGAAGCGGAAAGAGCCTGTGATAGAGCCCAAGCAAACCCCATCGCTGCTATCAATAGAGACGGCTACGAAATGCAGCTGAGAGGAGCAGAGAGGCTAATCCATGAGGCAATAGCGAGCCTGAAAGACTGGGAAAAATGGATTCCACATGATCAGACAGCAGACCTGAAAGGCAGATTAAAAGACCTGAGAACGTTCCACAGCAACCTTGAGGCCAGGAGAGCAGAATTCCTCACCGCACAAAGAATTGCAGAAGAGGAAAGAAGAGGATCAGAGCCCCAACTGATGGCAGTTCCACAGCCGGTTCCACAAGCAGTGGTGAGAATAAAGCCAACCAGTCTACCGAAATTCACTGGGTTCAAGAGGAATTTCCACAGATGGAGGAAAGACTGGGAAAGCCTGCAAAAGCAGGGAGAACCGACTGGCTCAGTGGAGGTAAAGAAGTTCCAACTCCTTGACAGTGTGGACGAGAGGATATGCAGAGACCTGCGGCTGTCTACATACAACACTGCTGAAGACATATTCAGAGTGCTTCAAAACAGGTACGGAAACAAGTCAACAATTGCCTTGGAAATAATCGAGGACCTGGAGAGGATCCCTCCCTTGAAGTCGTACCAGCCGAGGAAGGTAATTGACCTAATTCAAGCTGTGGAAAAGGCCCTGAATGACCTCACCGAGCTTGAAAGTGCTGGAGCCATCAAGAATCCCCTGGTGATCAGATCCATAGAGAGCAAACTGCCTGACAATATGAAGAGGGACTGGCTGACATTCATGGTCAATCCAAGAAACGGAGTCACACCTGACAATCACTTCGATAGCCTCCTCACATTCTTAAAGACTCAGGAGGACATTCTAGAGAAACTAGACCAACTGGGTGTAGGTGAGAGACCGGAGAAGAAACCGACCTACCCGGAGAAGAGGTTTGCCTCCACAAAGTCCACAAGAAGAGGAGGATGTGTTGTCTGTGGAGATGAAAGGCACAGAGAGAAGATTTTCTTTTGCAAGCGGTTCAAAGAATTAAAGCCTGGTGAAAAGCTAAACGCAGTTGAAAAGCTGGGAGCATGCAGAAGATGCCTCATGTGTCATGAAGAGGACGAGGAATGTACAGACACTTACCTGTGCAGGAACAGAGACTGCAAGAGAGACCACCATTTCTTTCTCTGCCTGAAAGGAGGATTCAAGGGAAAAGAATCTGAGAAAGTGGGAAAACCCAGCACCAGAAGGCAAACCCTCACAGAGGAACAAGAGAAATTAATATCTGAGCTCCGCCCAGACATGGCAGAAAAATTCAGGAAAGCTTTCACCAACATGGCTGCAAAATCACACTGCACTGGGAAAAACCTACCTGGAGTGATGGACTCAAACACATGTGAGTTACCAGTTATTCTTATGCTCCTTGAGGTAACCACCAATGCGGGGCAGAAGATTGGAACACTCATTGACTTGGCATCAGACACCAACTACATCACTCACAGAGCTGCCAGAAGACTGAGACTACGAAGTGAAAAGATCACACTTGTTGTCCATGGAGTCGGAGGCATGGCCATGAAGGTAAAGACCAAAAGATACTTACTCAAGGTAAGAGTCAAGACACCCAGAGGCACGGAGAGGGCTCATGAGCTGATCTGTTATGGCTTGGATGAAATCGCAAGAGTGCACAGAGTCATCAAACCGCAACAACTCAAGAAGTTTTTCCCTGACATCAGCCTGGAAGACCTCCACAGACCAGAGCACGTCGAGCTTCTCATCAGCCACCGTGAAGGAAGACTCGCCCCACAAAGAGTAAAGGTAGTAGGAGATCTCGTCCTTTGGGAGAGCCCTTTAGGAAAGACCGTCGGCGGAGCGCATCCAGACCTCTTTGAAGTCGTGGACATGGCCCTACACAACTCTGAGACTCACTTTGCACGATCGATGAGGACCACAGCAGTGAAGTATCAAGAAATTGCCGAGATACACGAGATCAAGGCTGAAACCAAAAGCACAGCTGGCAGAGAGTTCTTAGACTGGTGGACATGGGACAGCATTGGAGCAGCCTGCGAACCCATGTGTGGAGGATGCAGATGTGGTAACTGCCAACCGGGAGGTAAAGACATGACTCTGAGCGAGGAGAAAGAACTGGAGATCATCAGACGAGGCCTTACCTACGTGAAAAAAGATGCACACAGTCAGGAGGCTCACTGGGACACAAAATACCCCTGGATTGAGGATCCAAGTTCCCTGCCCAATAACAGGAATGCAGTGGAGGCCACCTTTCTACGGACAGAGAGACAGCTCAAGAAAGAACCAGAGTGGCGGGTGGCATACACAACTCAAGTCCATGAGATGGTGGAGAGGAGAGCAGCAAAGAAACTCACCAAGGAAACCATCGCTGACTGGAAAGGCCCAGTATGGTATGTCAGCCACTTGGTGGCGCCAAACCCACACTCCATTACAACACCTGTGAGACTGGTATGGAACAGCAGCCAGAAGTTTAGAGGGCTCAGCATGAACGACCTCCTTCTGAAAGGGCCTGATGTTCTCAATCCCATCCGAGCAGTGTTATTAAGGTTCAGAAGAGGAGTCCATGCTGCTCTAGGTGACATCAAGAAAATGTACAATTCTGTGTGGCTTGAAGATCTGGAGATGCACCTCCACGGATTTCTCTGGAGAGACAGTGAAGATGGAGAAATTGAGGAATATGCCATCACCAGAGTCAACATTGGTGATCGACCAGCAGGGTGCATCGCACAACTGGCCATGAGGGAGACAGCAAAACTGCCTATGTTCACTCACCTGGAGGAGGAGCGTAGGATCATTGAAGAGGATGCCTATGTGGATGACATCCTTACATCTCATAATGACCTGGACAAGCTAGACAAAACCACCAGAACAGTCGAAGAAGTCCTGAAAGCAGGTGGATTCTTCCTCAAGCCGTGGGTCCGGTCAGGCCAAAGTGGGAGGCAGACACAAGCATCACAACATCCAGAAACGTCGGATCAAGTCTTCATTCTTCCCAACCAAATGAGGGAAGGAGACAACAAAGCCCTTGGAGTGGGGTACCTGGTCGAATCTGACAAACTGTATCTCATGACTTCAATCAACTTCTCAAAGAGAAAAAAGAAGATGAGAATCAGCCAAAATCTTCTTGGGAAAGAGGTAAGAGAAAAAACTCCAAACCCACTGACTAGAAGACAACTTCTTAGCCAAGTGGCTAGCCTGTATGACCCCATAGGCCTTGCAACACCTACCAAACAAAAGGGAGCCATTCTAGTCAGAAGAGCTTTTCAGGAAGCTGGAGGCAAAACTCTAACACGAGACACATGGGACAAACCTCTGTCTGAAAGACTTAGAGAAGAAGCTATCCACCTGTTTGAGGAATACACACGGCTCAACCAAATCACCTTCCACAGAAGCCTCACACCAGTCAAAAGAATTGGAGGACCCTGGGGAATAACATTCTCTGATGGAAGTGACCAGAGCTATGGAGCTGTTGTGTACTTCAGATGGGAGACCGAACAAGGCGTCCAGGTCCGGCTTGTGGAGTCCAAAGCAAAGCTCACACCACTTGACCAAAAAGGAGAACCAGTGAAAGCTGAGGTATGTGGTGCTGTCTTTGCTGCAAGGCTCAGAAGATACATCGAAAAGCACAGTCGGATGCAAGTGGAACGTTGGCTCCATCTGCTGGACAGCCAAACCGTGCTAGGAGCAATACAAAGAGACAGTTATGGGTACCAGACCTTTTTCGCAAACAGAGTGGGAGAGATCCAGAAGTCCACATCAGTTGAGGACTGGAGGTGGATTCCAGGTGAGCAAAACATTGCAGACATCATAACAAGAGGAGGAAGCCCAGAAGACCTCAAAGAGGACTCTGTGTGGCAGAATGGACCAGAGTTTCTGACACGACCTGTGGATGAGTGGCCGACAAAGTCAGCCAAAGATGTCGCTGCGTATGCCAAAGAAGGTATAAACAAGCTCCAAAGGAAATGTTTTACAGCAGCACTGACCCGAGCACAGGTGAGGAGAAACCAAAATGCCCCATCTGCCACTGCAATTCCACTGTCTCCAAATTCTGCTCAAGGTAAAACTGACCAAACCAAGGACCTGCAAAGCAGCCCCATTGGAGATGAACACCAAATCCAAGTCTGGAGACCACCTGCTGGTTTTGCAGTGAAAAAAATCCTTGACATCAGCAAATTCAGCAGTTTAACTAAACTGACCAGAGTCATCGCCTGGGTGTGGAGAGCTGCCACAGAGTGGAAGAAAGTGCTGGCCAGAACTTCAGTCACAGATGAACCAAAGAGGGTGAGAACTTCTTCAGCTCGAATCAAATCCAGAGCCAAAGAAGCAAACCTCTTTGTCAGGACCAAGTGGCACACAGCACACAGGAACGTGGCCGTTGGAGATGTTGTCTGGCTCGCTGACCAAAACACCCTGCGAGGTCAGTTCAGGCTTGCCAGAGTCATTGATGTCAATGCTGACAAAAAAGGAATCGTAAGGGATGTGCATGTCAGAACCTTCCCCAGCTACCCAGTCTCAACTGTGAAGCCCACTCAAAAGGTGAGAAATCCATCAACCAAAATACCTGCAACAGTTCTTCACAGAGATGTCAGACGAATAGTCGTCCTGCTTCCAGTTGAAGAGCAGCAACAATGGAACAATTGAATCCATCACAGAGCTGGTGTGACCTCCTTGGGTTGAGCAACCAGGAGGTCAAGTGGGAGGTGTTGTGTCAAAACCTGGTTCACTGAGAGAGGAGCCACAATCTCAGATCCCAGACACTCCGAACCTGCAGGGGGCAACCACATCAGTGGTGGAACCCCAGGTAAGAGGAAGGAAGTGCCTGAGGGAGCACATTCACCTGCGCACCCATTCAGGAAGCATGGTTTGAAATGTTTGGAGGTGGCTCAGTCAGCTCTCTTGCCTGCTCCTGGAGACACCTCACAGCCACAGCTCCTGATCGACCATTGAAGACACCACTGGTACAGTACAGTAAATGTTTTAAGTTTGGAGGCCATGCTTCCCAATGCTTTGATTGTGTGTTTCTGGTTGCAATGGTTATTTTTGTTGAGTAAATTGGAAACTTTATTATGATTTTATAGAAGTACTTTGGTACTCGTGCTTTGTTTCTAGTACTCTAATAGTGACCTTTGGTGTAGCTTGTTACTTTAATTGTTATCCTTTTTGAAATGATTTGAAATGATTTGATTGAAATCTGAATAAGTTTAATTTCATTTCATTTATCAAGTAACATTAACATTTATTAATTCATTTATTCTTTATTAAGAAGTGTGAACGGAAATTATTTGCTATTAATGCCTTTGTCTTTCTGTTTATCCTAGGTTATTAACCTACTATTCTGTTACACCCCATTCATCTCATTCTGCCCCAAAATAAAATACTGAAGATTGAACAGAATTGAGTTGTCCATCGTGTCCTTCAGCAGTTGATCAGCCGTTTTTCAAGTTTGGGCAGAGCTGTGGTCAACAAATACACACTTCAACAGCACATAACTTGACAGTATCATATCATTATTCCAATGAGTTAAAATGAACAAATAGCCTAATATAGTTATGCCATTACTCCATGGTATCATTATGTAGTAAATTGCTTTATGCTGTTTTTATTGTTTAAAATCTAATTTACAGAACCTTTAATTACACCTCTGATGTTGCTATGCAGTGTATCTTTCCATAATTAAGCACAGAGTTTTTTAATTGTTGACTACAGACTGTAGTCACATATCAGCATATCTGTCCATTACATACTGTATCGGTTACCACGTGAGAAACTCATGCTCACATACTTACATACAATCCCCTTCAGCCATACATGTTCTCAAGCACATTGAACACGAACAATTAGCTGGGGCAATTATTTATGGTCCCGTGGGCATTCATACTATGATCTAGGAGTGAATCTTTAAAGTGTCTTTTTGTGTAATGCAATTTGGCTCAAGCACCAACACAAACTAGAAAACAGCCTCAGTTTTAGATGCAACTACTGCTCATCATTGCATTTTTAGCCTTAACTATTGCACTACTGCTTCCTCTGTCAAAACAAAATGCTACATCTGAGGTGATGCAAAAACAAGAAAATTAGAATAAAGCTGGCAACTTGAAGTTTTTACTTTTTGGTTTGTTTCTGCCCAGGCGGTGGAACAAGATGCTGTGAGCTGCTTCACTCTGTTGGCTATTGTGGAGCAGAGGAAGATTTCACAGTGGCACCAGATATCTGTTGTGGCAACTGTGGTTTTGGCACTGACTGTCTCTTGCCCAGCTTTAGCTCTACCTCTCTGAGCGTGTGCTTCATCCACTGCATAAGCTGCAGATGACAATTTGGCTTTTTTCTAATTAAGAGACTGTATCATTAAATGGTAGCCCCTTTGGCGGTAACCCCCATGATTTATAAGATGAACAGAGGCTTATGCCAAGGACATCAAACTGTAACAAAGCAGCCACAAAGCAAGATGATACAAGACGAAGCAAATGTTGTAAATATGAACAGTTAATTATGAATGTGAATGTGTCAGCTGTTTTTAGCTGCACTGGTGGCGTGGCTGCAGGGTTGGCAATGTCAGTCAGTCAATCAGTCAGTCACTCACCTGGACGACTGTCATGGCATTCATGGCCCCTAGCCCTATAGGTGAAATATACAAATATAGGCTATGTGTAATTTGCACATGTATGCGTATATGACATAACATGTAAAATTATTTATGAAACATGTTTGAAACATACTGACACAGGTCTAGCCCATACAAAAATATGTTTTACACAATAGTTAATCCACCACTTTCCAAAATGTGTTTTAAAAAATATGTTTTACACATGTATTTTCATTTATTCAATCAATCAATCAATCAATCATCATTTATTTGTCATTGCCATAAATAACAATGAAATTACGTTGGAGCATACAACCTTACATAGTGAAAAGTGCATAGTGCAAAATGTGCCATGGTGCAGAATCCCACGGGCATGTCATGTACACGAAAGAAAGGACAAAAACACATCGGAGGATGTGTAGTGATAATAATGCTTCCAACAATATTTGTAATAAATGGCATGTAAAGGTAAACTTGAAAGTTGAAACTAAAAACTATGATGCTGAATGTGATAAACTAAACATCAGCATCATGTCATTGTCACTGTAAGCATTTTGTTAACATTTTGCTACAAGCAGTGCAGATAGTGATATTAATACAGTGTCTATTTTAAATCGCAACGAACAGGCCAGTAACATCTATTACTGCCCTTCCTGCACCAGGCTGTTTATAGACCTGGAATGATGAGAACCACCACTGAACAATGCCATCCACTTAATATAAAATACCCCTTAGAATAAAAATATTTCAATTCCACTTCTCATATCTTATATTTTCTCCTTGACAAATATGGTAAATGTGAGCAGGAATGCAAGGGTTCTCTGTGGCTCATTATATTTAAAGTGGAGGGAAAATCACGTTTGCAAGAAGATATGTTCATGCTTGTTATCATCTCTTGTAGCAGCCTCTCTAGAGAACGTATATGCATGCATATATGAGCTTTTTTCTCTTCTAGCTAAATGAGTACTAACATAGTAAAGCACTGCAGTCCTGTCAATGATCTATCTTTATGAATCAGAAGAAATGAACAAACAAAACCAATTGAAAACATCAGCTCTTTTAAAACACATCTCTGATGAGAGGTTTATGTGTGCTCTGAGATGTTTCCTTTCATGTTATATTTCACCACAGGCTGTCATTAATGCCAGTTTGTCCACTATTAATGAGCTCAGCCCAGGACTACCTAAGGAGCAGGCAGGAGACAACCTATGTCAAAAATATGGAGTTTGAATATAAAAGTTTACATTTTCAACTGGCAAGTGCCTCAGGCGCCTCTGACAAACCTCAGACACAATGGGTGATGCAGGCAGCTCAGAGGGATTCACTCTCTTATCTCTGCTTAGGGGAAATGATGCAGGGTGGGTGATGTATCTCAGGCTGTCTTGGCTGGAAGAAGTCATAGACTTATTCAGTAGGCTCTCATTCACATCATCTAATGCAATTTAAGTCTGTCCCATTAAAGCATGATGTTTAAAACAACTCCCTGACTCTGCTCCATGGAAACAGCACCACTGTTTACTTTAACATAATCAGCACAAACTTAAAACCATGTCTGAGCAAGCATTTGTCCTCTTCCACTCCTTTCTCAGGAACTTGGGCCCTGAGAGAGCTCACATGGGGAGTTGCAGCATGGACGGTCTCTTGGGAGCCAGAGCTCGGAGGTTTGAGATGAAAGGTCAGCAGATTGCAGGAGGTTGCAGCATGAGAGGAAGAGCTACCCCCATTATAACATCCACAATAAACTCCCACCACAGCACTGCTGCACTGGGACAGGCTACCCAGGCAGTGCTATGAACCCCTACCTGATGATGCTATCAAATTCAATTTCTAAATCCACTTATTTTTAGTGTCAACAGAATCATGTCCACAGTGAGCCACTCTTCTTCTTCCTCATATTCTTAATCTTTTTGAACAGCCTCGTGGCCATGGATCATACCAGCAGTTTGTTGTCCTGTGTGTGCGTGCGTGTCTGTTCATCATAAATATCAAGTGATGCAGAAAAAAAAACATGCACACACATTCTTAAATATCTTATCTGAGTTGAGTTTAAATAAACATAAACTCTGCTTTTGCCTTTTCCCAGGAACTCAAGCCTTTGCCCCCAGGCTTCTCTTACATAATCAGCAGAAACCGAGATAATATAACACTTCACACATGCTGATGATAGCTGGTGGGCTCCGGTCTGAGGGATGAAAGCAGCGGTAAATGTACAAATAATGTATTTGTGAAACCTGTTATATAAATGGAATAATATTATAACTGATCTAATGACGGAATTAATTATTTGAGTGATTTCTAAATCATTGATAATTAGAAAAATATTTGATCAGCTCTCCATGTGTTTCCTCTTGAAGCTTAATGTATGTTCTTTAGTATTATTATATTAGTATTAAGTTTAAAAATAGGTCTTAATTAAAGACTTTTGATTCATAGTAGCTAAACTGGAAAAATCTTTCTGTGAACTTCTTGACAATAGCATTTTACATTTTATGAAGACACAGCACATAGACAACTTTATGCTCTCTGTGCCTGATTTGACCTCTCCTCTGAGCCGGTGGGTAATTACAGACTTTGCTTCGTAGGCCTTTTTCACAGCAGACATTTTGACACGATACAGCAGGAAAAGCACAGGTCTAAAAAAAATATGGCTGAATTCCTTTCACCTGCCTTATAGTTTCAGGGTCATGGTATTGTGACTGTTGGCTCCCTGTCACAATGACATGACTTACTGGGCCACTTGACTTGAACAGCTCCATTGTTAATGTTATTAGTTAAAGCGGAAATTCCCGTACTGTGAAAAGTCAAAATGTCTGCTGTGAAAAATATCTGTGACTCCTGTCTGCTCTAAAGCCATTACAGCTGTAGCTGCAGCTCCATCACTGAGTCTGTTGAGTTTTCACTTGCAGTATTTGGCCTGATTGGACCTCTTCTCAGGGCTGTGTAGGTGTATTTCCTTAGTTATGCTGTACTTGTTCTGCTACAGGTCAAACGCAATTATATCTCAATGATTACGTGGAGTGTAGGTGATATTCAGCAGCAATGTTATAGTTAGTACAGTACAGCACAGGCACATTTTTCCGAGCCCCTACTCAGAAACTCTACACATGCACTGATAATATAGTAGTAGAAAAGCATATGAGGCTTGTCTGAAAGGTCATGTGTGCTACTGACATTTTTGTTTTTGGTTGCATGGTTTCTTGCTTGGTTATTTGACAAGAGCTTCAGCAGTCACTGTCTTTATGATAAAAGAGGTTATAATTCACCGTCTGAGCAGCAGAGTCTTCAGGACAGATGGAGGCTGCAGTGAGTCTCTATCAGAGAGTCGTGATGGAGACAAGAGTCAGTGGTGACGTTGCTTTCCACGAGCCTACTGGAGACAGATGTTGGTGAGTGAAGAGATTTTTAATGCAACATTTCTTCTAGACTCAATTCAATTCAATTCAATTCAAAAAACTTTATTGTCTGTCACAGGGACAGAAAATTGTCATCAGTTTGGGCTCAGTTAAACATAAACATACAGACACCAACCTAAAAACTCACATTAAAAGATCTCACATAAAAACCATAAAAATTCTAAAATTCCTGTGGCGCTCACATAAAAGCTGCAACAGCAGATAGATCTTGCCCTAAAAACAGGTACCTATTATTATACTTAAACAGCTGTTGATATTACTATTGACTATGTAACACACATAAAACTAGCTCCTGTAAGCAACACTACCACTTGATGTTGGATGTTTCAACTGTTTAGTTTGAGCTAAATATTGTACAAGAACCAATAAAAGCTTATGTAGAAGGTTTTTCACTTAGCTGCTTATTTAAACCTCAGTGAAGAGACTGTGGTCTTGGCCTGGTGATGACCTCTGTTCTCTGCTGCCAGTGCTCCTGGTTTTCCTCTTCCTCTGATAAAAACCTGTGTCCTTCCTCTATGCAGAAGGAGGAAATGATTTTCCATCATTGACACTGTTTTGATCTCGGACAGTGGAGGAAGTGATCATGACTGAGCACATGTGCTGGTTATTACCGGCATGCAGCCCTGCTGCTACATTCAGCGCTGCTGTGTGCTGAGCATGTTGACCTCACATCTCATCAGCCACTCATGTGTCTGGTTCACTGTTGCATAGATGATGATGACCAGTAAACACGTGGGGACCATTTTGTGTCTCTGGTTAGGATTTGTGTGGCTTTATTGTGCGTCTTAAGTCTAGCAAGGCGTTGTGCTGACTCTCTGAGTTGTATCTGTTTTTATTTGTAATGTAAAGTTTTGCCTATGAAGAGAAGTGACACTCTACGCAACAGTCCACTTTTTTTGTTTTGAATGTTACCATTTTTTATCTTTTCTCCAGTAAGCTGTGTTTGGGTTGTAGCGATGTCTTTTGTCTGAGGTTGGAAAAACAGATTCATACAAGTCACTATACATACAGTATATTCACTGCTGTGCGTCTCCCTTCAGTGTCGTCTCTGTGCCGAATCACAGGCCCTCAGAGAGTTCAGCTGCTTTCAATTCCTACAAAGCCTCCAGTCAGACTTTTGCTTTCCATTTTCTGTCAGTTCTCCCCCACGCTCTCAGTTCGTCTTTCTGTGTGAGTAAATGAATTCCCCCCTGATGGTAAGGGATGTGATGTGAGAGCAGTGATCGGGGCACTTTAATCTCAGAGATCCATCCTGGAGGTTTGTGCCCTGCCTCGGCGCTCTCTGTTCAAACACTGAACTTCCCCACCAAGACGACGAGGATTACAGCACAACCATTCACCCTCTTCTTCTCGTCTCACTCCATCTCCCACCCTTTCATGTTCTCGCTATATCTCTCTCTCCATCACTTTCATATATTTTAAAAACACAAGCAAAAGCATGAAATTTCATGTGAATGTCTCACTCAGACACAAAGACTAATAATATTACAAATCTTCACACTGAAGAGCCTCTTTCCTGATCTGATGATGATGAACAATGCACTGTGCTCTCTCTCACACACACAAACAAACACACACACAGTCACACACAAAGAGACTCATCACAAACAATCATGATGTGCACATTTCCTCTGCTGAAAAGAAAACACAATACAAACAACTTCAGATCTGATTATTAGTAAGGAGCACAAAACGCTGTTTTGATGTCATTTTGAAAAATGAAATCAGTGAGAACCATGACAAACGAGGTAACACAAGAGCAGCACTCAAATAAAACCCCATGAACTGTGAAATTATGTTTTCAGACATCTGCACCATCTAAATGAGACAGATAGAGAAAACAGTTTATGAATAAGTTCCCACACTTGATGTAAAAACTCCTGTGTGCCCATGAATGTGTGTGTTTAACTAATGGTATGTTCAGTCTGAATATGAATATTCACAGATGGTTTGAGATGTGTACACTGAGATATACAGATTAAAAAAAATCCAATTCTAACCAGTGAAACCATGTATGAACATCGTATAAACAAACCCTTTCTTATGAACGTGAGCTGGGAAGTTTGTTATATCTGCTCCTTTACACACACAAACAAGCTCAGAGAGGAATATGAATAATGTGTAATGTAGCATCAACCTAAATAACCTCACTGCACTCAGATCTGACATTTTATGGCATTTTAGGATAATGACTAATGGGATTTTAGAGTCATTATCTGTAGGTTTTATCATATTTTAGGCCAAACATGAAGCAGGTTAATTTTGCTCTGCCAGGATTAAATTCCTGGAGGGATTTAAGATGGCAATTTAATTAGAAATTCAGGTAGGAAAACATATTGCTACATTACACTCACATTTATGAGCAACTTGAAAATATATGCAAATGAACCATTAACAAAAAACAAAACGCTCTCTTAGTAACACAGCTAATAACATAAATAACACACCTTCATGTGGAGTTATCATATTTTTTGCTTGAGGGCCTCTATGTTATTAATGCAGAACCCATCACCCATATCTAAGCACATGTAATTGTGTATTCCATCCCTTACTGTGCCGCGTATTTACATAATCTCAAAATTTACATAAAGTCAGATTAGCCAACCATTGTGAAAGCAAGTGAACAACATTTTAGCACCTTTCAGAGAGGGAGAGAGAGGAGCATTAATTAAAAGACACTCAATTATGTCGGCCCATATCTGCGCTTTAACTGTTGCTATGAGCAAGGCGGACGGATAATGAATAAACTCCTGAAAGCATTTTGCCTCTCAGAGCGGCTGTTATCACCAACTGAGGCCCCGATCTGTATGTGGCAACCTGTTGACATGGTCTTGTCTTAGCAGGAGATGGAGTCATTTGGTTTCACCTTGTATGCACCATTAGAGGGTGAAACCAGTGTGAAATCTCGCTGCGTGAAATACAAGAAATAGCGGGAGTCAGACCTCCTTCCCTTCAAAAGGGGCCAGAGTTAAACTGCACCCCGCAAATTTCACTCAGGTGCAAAACACAAATCTGAGGATTTAGGCCAGAACTGTGGAAAGAAATGAACAATGTCAGAACATGTTACATATTACCATTTAGTTGTAGAAACATCTGCTGTTTAAGGATAAATGAGAAGGGGCCAGTAGCTCTAATGGGTCCAGATGGGCCCCTCTTTTATGCAGAAAAAGCAGATGTTTGTGGTTCCTTTTTTTCATTAAACAGAATTCATCTCATCCTCTCTTTCATTTGAATCTCCCTCTTCGATGTCCACAATTATCTGCCCTGTAATGAATTTCACAAATCATGCCAACGTCGCAACAATGAACTCTACAGCCTTTATCATAAAATCGCTCAAGGCCACCATTTTGTTTCACTGTTTACAGATGGGAGCTAGCAGGGTTTCAAGTTTCTAATCTGATAAAACATGCATTTACCTGCAACATACCCCATCAAAACAACATCAGAAAGGTTTCAAAAGTCCTTAGAAATAATGTGTGATGATCTAATACACACTGATAACTTGTTTTATTAAAAAAAAACACAGAGATGGGAGAGTAGTTGGGTTTATACAGCACAGATGCATCACCACACTTGCTACCTCTTTCTTCTAAAAAAAAAAAATATATATATACATTTAGAATACAGGAATATATCTAATACTTTAAAGTTACCTGTGATCCTACATGCTGCACATTTTAAACCTTCCTCGAAATGAGTGGTGAAAGGATCCACTGTGTTACTTCCGGCTCCTATTGTTCTTTGGAGCAAAGCTGTTCCTCTCATACAGATGACATGATCAAAGAGCTCATGGTCAGTGCTTTTTATTATTATTATACACAGGACAGGCGCCCTTGAAAGAGACATAGATGACTATTGTCCTGCCTGAAGGACCAGAGGGACTTTCCACCCACGTCTCTTCTTTTCTTCACTATCAGAGCAGCAGATATCCCCTAGTTGTCCATCACACTGTGATTAATGAAGAAAAGTGCATAGAGAACTTAGTCCTGATATAGAGCAGGGCTCAAGCTGATTAAACTGAGCATATAGATGCAAATTACAGCAGAGATGTGATAAGTGAAGTCTAAAGAGCCCTATTACAGGAGAAGCTCAGTGTGAAATAGAACAGCAAAGTGTCATATTATTCCAATGCATATGAAATATTGAACATCTTTATGATATACACATTAATTCCAAGCTAATTCCCCATTGCATACAGTGTGGCTGAGTGACACCGTAGCAGTCGTGACAGCTATGTACAATGACCACTAGATTCATGACTGAAATCTAAGAGTGAAAATAGCATTACATCATCTGCATGGTGGAGTTTTCCTACATGTTAAAAGAAAAGTTAAACACCTCTTTTCCACATCTATGCAAATGAGGCTCACTAATTAACATGGATGTGTTTAATCCATGCAAAAACCGAGGTGTAAAAGTAACAAGGTTTTCTTTTCTTTTTTTACAGGTTTTACAGACACAACGGTGCTGCAGATAGTAGCCTTGTTTTTCATCTTCATCAATTCAAATACATGGCGGGCTGTAAAACGATTCATCTGTAGCACACATGAAAAAGAGGCCTTCATCTGAGGCATCATAGAAACACAAATCCCTCAAAGACTGGAAACAAGCAACAACACAAATCAGCAAATATAACAAAGTAGCTACCAGCAATAATATAATCTGCTGATTGATGTTCAGATAAATTACATTTTTAAACATCTGTATTAAAGCAGAAGTAAGTGATATATTTGTGTTAATATAAGTCTTAAATAGTTATATCTTCCGACAGCAATCACTTCTATTAGTCTAGTACGAAGAGGGGGGTATCATGCACCCCCCGGAAATATACTTCTAACCAGTGTTTCTAGATTGGAAAAAATGTGTAGAAAATGATGAGCTATGTTAAAAAGTTGTCAGAATGTCCCATGTATCATTTTTATGCAAATTAGTGCCGCCATTATCGAAAAAACCTAATTTCACTATATCTCAGCCAATACTGCAGATATCTGAACAAATAAGGTGTCTAGACCCATGTTTTGAGGGTCAGAGATCACAATAACATGGTTCGCCTTCCTCCATGCCACTCTGCTCTGAAGCCACATGCCTGACGTGTGAACTACCGTGTCACCAAGCGAGCTGATGAACCTATTCTGGAAAAACCAAAACCCTATGATGAGGGGCAGGGATGGATGAAGACTGATGAAGGAGTGTTGAAACCGGTGTGGTCCTTTGGTCCTATCCTACCAACTTCACTGGTTGATCCCCATGACACTGGAGAGCATGAACAGCAAGAGGAGGAGAAAGAGGAAGGAGATGATGAGTTTAACTTTGAAGATTTCAGTGAAAACGATGATGAGTGATGCATAGTGGAGAACCATTTACTTGACTGTTTATCTGGCATGGGAAAGAGAAGAGTGGTCACATCAAGAAGAGTTCTATTGTGATGTTTGATCCAAATAAACCTTGGTTAAACACACAACAACCTCTGTCTAGACACCTTATTTGGTATCTCCAATATTGGCGTCTTGTAATTGGTAAAAGGGTTAGGTTTGCTTACTAGCATGCCACCGACATGTGATCACTTTATGAATAGTTTTATTGTGATCTCTGACCCTCAAAACATGGGTCTAGACACCTTATTTGTTCAGATATCTGCAGTATTGGCTGAGATATAGTGAAATTAGGTTTTTTCGATAATGGCGGCACTAATTTGCATAAAAATTATACCTGGGACATTCTGACAACTTTTTAACATAGCTCATCATTTTCTACACATTTTTTCCAATCTAGAAACACTGGTTAGAAGTATATTTCCGGGGGGTGCATGATACCCCCCTCTTCGTACTAGACTATATAGAGTGTTTGGACCGAAACACGGGTCTGTCAGTCACTCTGCTCTGCTCTGAGCCGAGGAGAAAACATTTATCGTATCCTACAAGTTTTATCCAATGAGGAGAGAGAACGGCATGCAGGGCTGTGTGTGCAGCCAAGGGACGCCGTGAATGTGGTGACGTAGGGACGAGGACTGTTATGGTGCGTTCAAGGAAACTCGTAACTCGTGTTTTTCCGACCTGTGAAGTCATACCAGTTCGATCTGGTACGAGTTCACCGGTCGGAAGTTACGAGTGGCCGTTAAAGTGACTTTCACAGGTAAAACAGGTCGGAAAAACACGAGTGGGTTGCCTGAAACGCTACAAAGTCGTAAGTTGTGACTTGAAGCTGTAATTTACGGTTTCAAAAGCCTGCCTGGAACGCAGCATTAGCGAAAACGACCGGACCACTTACTTCTGCTTTAAGTTTCCTCTCCTACTACAGATCATCCTTGGTTGGCAGACAGGTTTAGGAAATAGGCCAACTATTGTTTTGAGTTTATATAAAAATGAATTTCAAATATTATTGTTGATCGCAAAATTTAAATAATACGACTTGATTTGTTTGATGACTGTCAAGATGATGAATAGTGAGGTCAGAGGTCAGTGGGTGGTGACGGCAGTGACTTAGGCTGAGCAGAGAGGAGAAGTCATGGATCTAAATGATTATTCTTATCATAGATCCGTGGGAGAGGTGTGTACAACAACACCACATCGACTTCTATTGGTTTCTATGTTTTGTTGGCATTAGCAACGTGACGGTAACACTAACAGTGACACATCGGCAGCTACAGCTAATGTTAGCTCATATAGCATTAGCTGTCACCATTTTACCAGCCGCATAATTCATGACATTTCTGTGTTTCTCCTACATAGTGAGATATAAAAACAAAGATGAGACGACAACGTTTGAACACCTGAGCTCGACAAAGACTGATGTGATGATGTAGAAGAGGAGTTTTCAACTGGAAAGACAAGATCATCACATGAGGTGGGCTATCTCTCATACATGTTTTTATTATTCATGCATTAAGGACTATCCTAGTTTAAGGTTTAAGTCCGTCTTTGGAGCTGTACAACGAGAAGGGGTTGACATTGTAGGAAAACTTATTTGACTATTGTGTCATTGTGTCGCTATACCAGGATGGTCAGTATGATGTAAATTCTGTACGACACAGGTTACATCCTTTTATTTGTTTTTGTTATAACTCAGTAGAGCAGTAATCTCTGTGTGTCATCAGAAGCAGAATCTTAGTTATGATGGAGATGGGGTTATGCCACTCAGCTACACCCTGAAGACTAATCCACTGACATGACATTGTTGCTGCTGGCCCAAGAAGGTATAGTTGCGTCATGTACAGTAAATCCTATAGACTCTATCCACAGGTGTGGATATTGTCCTTCAGGTTGTGGCCGTAGGCTGAAGCCCATCAGTGTAAATCCTGTACAAGCTACAGGTGTTTCCAGCAGACAGCAGATAACAGATTATCCAAAACCTTGAACTGCCATTGTGAGGGGATCGGATTGGACGTTCCCAGTCTAGGCCTGAGGGTTCGTTCTGTACTGTGCTTTGCAATTGGTCTAAAAGTTTGATTCAGTTTATAATTTTGGAATTTGATTCATGCTTTGTTTTTTTTTAATTATTTGCTTCATGAATTGAAAGTGCACACACAGTCCACACAGCCTTGTAGTACTGGGTCAACAACTTTCATCCAAAATCTGAGACAGAGGAAATATTCTTAACAAGACTATGACAATATGAAGTTAATGAGAAAAAAGAATTCCTTGTTTCATGTTTCTACAAAGCACTTTTTTGTTCACCCAAACTCAATTCCTCCCAATAATGACCAAGTTCATATGATCATGACAGCGGTATCGTATTCATCAAATGATCGTCACTCAGTCAGTTCATCGTTGTAGTGAGATGAACAGAGGAGGGGGAGAAAAACAATAATGTTTCCCAGCTCTAAATTGTGTTTGCTGATAGCGCTACTGCTTGGCTGGCTGTTGATGGATATTACTTTCCATGCCGTTCCCCAGGCTGTTGTGTGAAGCAGCGCCTTTTGAAATGAGCGATTGTGTGATGCTCCTCTTAAACTAGTTCAGCGTGGCATCATTCATCATCGGCGGCACTGCCAGCAGGGAGCTGCGGCGTCCCCATGTCTGCCAGTCACAACGGGGTTACAGGGAGAATTGCTCTCTGCAACCTCACAACGCTGCGCTTTGCACTGGGCCGCTGAGATATCACTGCCTTCACATTTCAGATACATCTTAAACAACTGAACCACAGTGGTAGTTATTTTGGAAACTATTTTATAAGTAATGCCACCCTGCATCTATCCTGTATTAACACTAAAAGACTTGCCAGAGAAATTTCTCCTGAGGGCGGAGAGCGGTGCAGCAGTAATGTATCATCCACACAAAAACTGGGACTAGAACATCTTTAACAGAATCTTCCTGTTGTTAAATATACTTACTGTTATTTCTCAGTTACATGAATTTATAGCACACTCAGTTGTCAGTTTAAAAGAAACACCTACGCGCAATGCAGTCTAACACATTAGTCCTGCAATATAAATAAAATTCATGAAGGTTATAATGTTACAGTTAGCGGTGTGAACGAGGTGTTTAAATTGCCACTGTGTGATTTTTGGAGGATGTATTGTGTGTGGTGTTGTTGTTGAACTACACTGCCGTACACAGAGCGACGCATCTGTTCTCCAGCCTATCTGCATTTGACAGGGGTTGGACATATTAATAGAAACACATGTCAACATTGAACAGTACAATTCAACAGCACCGGGGAATTGCAGCCTTGAAAGTAATCAAGCATTTTAAATAAACATCTTATACATACATAATGAATTATAACCTTCATTATGAGTCTATACAGCTAAATTTTAAGCTTAGTAAACTGGCATAATGAAGTTTTTCCTCATTAAAACCTGCTGCTCGCTGCTTCAGTCAGTTTGTTCCTGCTCCAGTTTCAGGCAGTGCTTACTTTGCAGCTAAAAATGCATCTAAAAATCCACACCTGTCGATCCCAGAGTCTGTGTGGAAATGTTTGCATAGGGTGGGGGTGCAAACATATCGTTAGCAGTTAATTTAAAGCTGACTTTGGATCAGCTGTCGGTGGAATGCATTAGCAGCGGTGTAAAAGGGCAAAGCTGACCTCAGCGTTTCTCCGGCGCATCTGAATTCTGATTTACAGAAACATTTTTAGGTGACTTTCCACCACAGTAATATTGTCTCTGAATTTTAACGGACTCAGCTTGAAGTGCTTCCAAAGTGCAGCTGCCGCATTAACCAGTCTCTCCCAGCTGCACACATGGTGCTGCAGCTTTGTTGGTGAACAGAGAGCTTTTTTTTCTTTCTTTTTTTTGTCACAAGAGACCAGCAAACAGCCACATAAAACGATGGCATCCTTTGAATGCTCTGCACTTTCAAATGGTGAGAAGGAACATTCAACACTCTTTTGTAATGGCATTAAACGAGTTTCGCTAGCGGTGAAATTTGATTTCAGTGGAACGGCCATGACCAGGAAACTGTCATCACAGTGCTGACATTCTGGGGGGTCAGTCTGAGAGTCCAGGAAAGAAGAAGCTTATTAGCTGCACAAAAGAGAAGCCAGCTCCTGAATTAAACAAACAGTGTGTAACGTCTGCCACCTGGGCTTCTCAATCAAAACAACAACAAAATAGGGTGTTTGGTGATGTCCTGAAATTTGCATGGGATCATGGGAGGTGTCTTCAACGTCATTACTGCCAACTTCTTGTTCGAGAGGTCCTAACCAGCAGCTGAATTATTTACAGAGGTTCCCTCCTCTCCAAAACAAACAGACAGTTTTTATAACAGATTATGGTTTTTTCAAATTAAAATTCAATGTTTCAACAAAACACTATAGTGGACCTGTGACGGACGTCAGCGAGGGGCGCTGGGAGCCAGCACTGCTGAACTTGGTCTGGATTGTTTCTCTGATAACTTATGATCCAGATGTTTACCAGCAGATGGATTATTCACAGAAGTGTCCTCTTTTTTTTCTTTTTTTTAAGTATATTTTTTGGCTTTTTTGCCTTTATTTGATAGCACAGTGAAATAGACAGGAAAGGGGGAGGCAGAGAGAGGGGGAATGACATGCAGGAAAGGTCTGCCCGACACGGGATTCAAACCGGGGAGGGGACGCCTGCGTTGAGGACTGTAGCCTCTACATGGGGCGGCCGCTTTAACCACTGCGCCACGCACCGCCCCCACAGAGGTGTCCTCTTGTCCACAATAAACAGACAAGGGGATTAATGCATGCACTGTAAATGAAGATGGACGTCAGATGAAGGTGGTTTTAAAGCTCAGAGTTGATCATTCCACCGTCGCCATCTTGCTATTAACCGACTTTGCAAAAACTCCTGCCTAACACAAAAATGGGGCACATGCGGAGCCCAGACTTCGGTGCACCCACCTATCGTTCAAAGCAGGACGCTCTCTATCCAGTAAGCCAGAATAAAAATCTAAAATGTTGAGTCAATAAAAATGAACTCCTGCAGAATTGTCATGAAGAGGGATAGAGCTTTAGAGACCTAAACTTTTAAAGCCATGTACAACATGTTTATTATCACTGTAAAGTTGGTCATTTTTACATGGGAGTCAATAGATATCATATTGACTAACTGTTTGAACCAGACCTGTGCAGCCATTTGAAGAGATGCAATTTTTGGGTACTTCCATGCTGGCTTCATTTTTCAGCCACTCAGATAAAAACCTGTAGAAACACTTAAAAAAAGATCATTTGGTTTAGCCTTTTACAAACACATATATTAAACTGTGTTTTTAAATTGTCATTTGTCAACAATAACAAGGTCCTCTTATTGCCAAAGATGAAAAACAACCCAGATGTAATTTCCCATAAAATAACAGTTCAATAATTTTGGATTTCAGATTTTTTATTTGTTGTATAAACAGACGGGTTGTTGGCACAGCTTGATTTTGGCGCCTCCAGTGTCTTGAGTCGTTAGACACAGTTAGCCAAGATGATTTAAGGTCAAATTGTAATTAATATCTGACTCATCTCTGTGCCTGTGAGTCAGTGGCTTGTGTTTTTTTTTTCTTCCCATTTTGCACACACACCATGGATAAATAGATAATGTCTATAAAGAAACTGTCTGCATTTGATAAAAAAAAATATGCAGTAAAAAACTGTGTCTGATGAAAAACCAGTCAGAATGGAGCAATGCCATCAGAACGTGTCCGTAAAAAAACAGCTTTACAGCCTAGGCTAAATTTATGAGGCCTGTCTAATTTTCAGAAAATGATTAATTTTTGTTGAGAATATACAATACTGTGATTCTTTTACCACATCCCCAATGAATGTGCTCTGCATTTTTATGTGCTATAGATGTAGTGTGAACTCAGACCAAGACACCACAAAAAAAAAACACTGTTTCTGGGCATTGATTCCTGTGGGCAGGCATGCTGTTGTGCTCCAGTCCAGACCTCAAGGGTCTTATACAGCTGTTCAGTATCATTTACCAGCTTTTTTTCTCGTAAGTAAACTAAAAATTAAAATGAATGTTTTTCTCCCTCATGATAGGAAAAATGCCCTTTTAAATGCACATAAACACAAGCAATTGAGGATTATATATTTTAACGCTGTGTGTGTGATCGACAAACTCTATTCTAGGGCTTCGGATAAAACTTTTATAACATGTTTAATATTGTTTTACTGCATATTGCAATTCCCTTAACTGCAGCTCTGATTTTGATTACATCAAGTCTAAAGTTCAATTACTTATAAGCACTACCATCTGTCAGCTGTCTGATCTCACTGTGCCTCTCTCACAGCGCAAAATGGAAGAAGAGCTGGTGGCAGATTATAGGAATAACAGAGTGGTGACCAAAAATTCATCATTTTAATTACTGTCAACAGCCCTCTGCAACATCACACAAACGCAAGTGAGCAAAGATGAGTTAGATTATAGGGTAGATGTCACAAAATGATATGAAGTGCATTTTATAGTAGGGGAGAACAGGGAAAGATGAGACGCAGGGTTAGTTGAATGTTTTTGCATGTGTTTGTTGTTTTGTTATGCATCAGCTACTTGCTGTGAAATAAATTGCCCCTAGGGGATAATAAGGACTCTTGAACCTTGAACCTTGATATACCCCTTGTTTCTAGGAAACCATAAGAAAAATTGAACATGACCAAATATTTAGGAGGAAGGCATAATTTCATGGAGTTTGTGAAGGTAAGAACCACATGGGTGAAGTGGTTTAACATTTATGTCCAAAAACCATTTTTTCACTCTCGAAAGTATATTTTGCCGATCATAAGTTTTATGAGAATTGTGTTTAGACCAAAAGAGATAATTATAAATTTGTTTTATACATGAGTTGTGGTATCTACGGTACATTATGAGGTAGTAAACTTGAAAGTTCACCATGTAGCTAACTGTGGGGAGTAAGTCAATAAGATGTGGGGTATGTTGCGCCATTTGGCCAGGGATAAGTTGAGCCATCTGCCCTATACACAGTGTATTTTGGCTGTTAGTGTCTTAATTATTAAATCAAGATTACATTAAGTATGTTCCTGAAAACAGGAAAAGTTGTTTATGGTGAGCCAAGGTTTACTTTCAAAGAGAAAGATGAGGGATTCTTCCCAAGATGCAACGTAACCGCAAAACTCTCCAAACCGTGGTTCATCTTACCCCACTCTCCCAATGAGATTTCAAAGGAGTCACCCTGTGTTTTGCTGTTGCTGCATATCCAGTAGCATTAGCAGCTGTTTACTTACCAGTTTAGCGGGTTCAATGTCAAACTTTACTCATCAACATTTGTCTCCAGGGCTACAAAATGACGGCAAAGTTAACTCCCGTCTCTTATCATGTCTTTGTTCTCCCGAAGCTAGCATACTACCAACAAGCGAACCTGTCTTGTCACTTTCCGATAGCAACTCAGTGCAGCTTCCAAGCTGCCCCGAAGAAAAAGTGCTGCTCTGAGGGTTTGTTGTTGTAACCTCTTGTTTTTATAAAGAGAACAGGAGCTGAAGCTTTTGTCACCATCACACGCTCCAGGCAAGAAACCACAGTCATCAGAGAGCAGAGAAAACTTCACAAATAGCCACAAAGCTGGTCCAAATAGGAAGGTTGTGAATCCACAGTCCACTGAGAGCGTGTTATAAAGTCTGTGAGTTATGACCGCAGCAGTTTGTTTACCTCTGATTGTCTTATAGTGAGATGCACTAAGCCCCAGTCAGATGGCCTCATCGTCTTACCGACAAGATGCTGCACTGATTTATAATAAGAACAATAACATGTGGGATTGTGAATTTATTAGCGGCACGATGTGAGACATGACGCAGCCTCTGTTTTTCTGATTTGCATGAAAGTGCTGCTTGAACAGAGCCTCGCGGTAGCCTCAGCGCAGCCCAACAGGAGATGACCTGCTGAGTCAAGTAAATAGAGCGGCAACAACAAGCTAGGCAGGATATAAGCATGAGTGATCGTCTTGTTCTCCACTGGAGGAATAATGAGCTCAGTGATAAATCTCAAGTGGTCAAAACAAACACAAATGTTCTATAGTTTTTTCTGCACTGCTGATAATAAACATGATGTTTAAACAAGTGTAGTCCAGGAGCCAGTATGTAGGACGTGTGGCTGATATTAAGCAGAGCGGTGACATACGTATTCTTCTGGACTCCAGCTGAGAGACACCCCTGGCTCTCAACTCTTTGTTTAATCACCTCTCCAAGGGATACACAGCTTCGCTGAGCCAGGTTAGCTGCAGGCACAGTCACAGTCCCACACACATACAAACACACAAAAACACTGCAACTTCAGTAATTAAACCTCTTTGCCTCTCTGATTTACACATTCGCAAACTGTTGGCAAATGTGTGTCTATTTAGATTCACTGTAAATATTTTTGCATCATGATTCAGTTCGTCAGGCATCTGTCTCGGTTCTCTGTGTCTCTTTGCGAAATTGTATCATATGTGTCTGTTCCTGTCGTTCATATTGCGTCTTAGAAGCCCTGCCTCCAGCCCAGCATCCCCCCCTGCCGTGCTGCACTTGGTGTTTCCTGGTGGGGCGCAATGAGGTTACAGTCTAGACTCCAGCTATCAACACTGTATTCCACATTCACATAATAACACCTCCCGTGTTTGCGGGTTGACTGCCGTTTGTAGTAAATGAGGCGATTTCTGGCAACTTTTCTCTGTCAGCTTTCTTTTGTGTTTGTGCTTTAAAACACGCACACGTTGTCTCGGCTGCTTCGTGATTGTTGCTCCAGTTCAGTCACAAACATATTACGACTAGAAGCAGCACAGTTCTTGCCTCCACTCGATATGTGGAAAAATTGTCAAGTTAATCTGAACATTTGTGCGAAGTCGTAACAGATTGACGGGGGGATCGAACGTGTCTCGTCAGTTTCTCACTGTCTGTAATCCACATGCATTCAACACTTGTTTGTCAACCTGTGATCTTTAAGCTGTACGTTTCTAAAGAGGAGGAATACTGGCCTGAAATAACACTTAAAGTTATTGAGTGAAGTTGAATAGGAGTGAGCTATCATGTCACATATTTCACATATTTCTGTTTTCATCCCTGTAAATCTTGAAATAAATCCTGAGCAGCTTTGATGTAGATGATGTCGATTGCTCTTTTACACAGTGCAGCTGAAAGGAGCGCTCTCAAACAAAGAAACAAAACCAAAACCAAGGTCTGCTTGAATATCATTAGTGTGAAATGTTCTTTCACTCGCACCTGGTGAATAACTATGCCTGTTTTTTGTATAGAAATTATTCAGAGTGTCAAAGGAGGGATGATATGAAAGTCATTTTCAATCAAGGCCTCTTTATTGTTTCCCCCAGATGCATTCACACATTCTTTTATTTACATATATATATAGCTAGAAACTGACCTCAGTGTCAGTGTTAAATTCAAGTCCTATTATGCAAAACAGAAAGATTCCTATCACTTTCCCGCACGTTTAAAAGCTCAAAGTCAGCATCCGCAGCTCAAACTGCCAGAGCTCAGCTCCCTCGTGATTCCTCTATGTTCGTCAACGTTCTTGTTAGAGGAAGAGAAAGCGAGTTAGAGAATCTCTGCAGGTGGCGAAGCTGTTTGAGGACGATGAGCGATGGTGTGTCTTAAGCCCATCTTTAATTCAATGTCTCATGCTTCTGTGGTGCCGAGAAAACAAGAGACTTAAGATACAAGATTGATGCTCAAGTGGGAGGCGTGCACAGCCTGTGTGAGTCACACAGCTGGGGCATCATGCAACAAAACAAGCGGTAGATTTGCAGTTCATATGTCAGGCTATATCTATCAACTGGGCTGTCTGGTTTTGTTGGTTTATTCATAAATCACATCAGATCTTGTCTTTTCATGTGTTTTGTTGTACTGAATTATTGCTGAAATATTAACAGAAAGTGCAGCAGAGATGAATATTTGAGGATTTGTTGAAGGATGCTTTCAGTGTGGAGGAAAACACAGCCAGATAGATCCACTGGAGGGCCTCATCTGCAAAACTGAGCTGTGGACACAGTTCTTATAGCGTGTTGAAAATGCTACGACGTACATCCACTTGCCAACCAATAGGGGCACAGCATGAATGATGCAGTGACGTCAAACCCAAATGTGATAAATTATGCTAAAACATTTGAAACATAATATTTGAGATACCAACAAAAACAAAAAAGAAACTCTTGCCTTGTGTGTATGACGTGTCCTCCAGCTGTTATCACGACTGTGCCAAGAAGTGCGTAGCATGGAAAGAAACAGTAGAGAAATTTCAGCCCCTTCGTGAGCAGCAAGCTGGCAAACACTCTCACACACACTGCAGTCTTTTTTTTTTTAGACTGCCGCCCCATAAAACATACTTTACATTATTTAATAATGTGACACTCTATGTTACACTTCACAGATGGGGGAGTGATAATCCATGCAGCGTTGTAGTGCACAGGAGGCTGTTGCATCTAAGACCAGGTGGAGGTTGGAGAGAGGAACTACCCCGCTACAGCTACGGATATCAAAGTGTGTCTCCAGCATCATATATCATATATGTCTGTCAAACTTCACTCTGCTGTGCATCAGTAAATGATGATGATGATGATGATGATGATGATGATGATGATGATGATGATGATGATGATGATGATGAAAAAGTGTTGATTCTTCCAGTAGTTATTATCCAGTATTTCATTGTGTTAAATTGTAATTATTAGATTCAGTTAACACTGGCTATTAATATCTTAGTTCAAGAGAGAGCAGTGTTAAGTTAAATTAAATTAAACGTTGTCCCATTTAAATCACATAACCTTCTAAGTAGTACAATTGCTCAATGTAACAGCTCCATGAAAAAGTATAGGAAGTGCAAAAGTGGCGATATGGTATCTTTTAACAGGTATCATATGTATTATCACTTAAAGTGAAATTCCGGCGTAAGTGTAAACCATGGTCAAACACACCGTAACACCGAGTTAGACCCCCCCTCGAGAGATCAATTTGCCCGACCGCTACATTCACGAGATCCACCAACTTCAGCAAATACCGCATTATCGCCACACACGGCGCTGTCCGGATCCACTGTCTGACCGCAACCAAAACGCCACCATTTGCCCAAAATAATGCTCAGAACTGCACCAAATGTCATCAATAGTACACACAGGGTCCCAGCACGTAGTACGAGTTGTCAAACATCTGCTAGCTTTGCCTGTTTTCTTTAGCAAGGAGATGCAACTCAACTCACCTACTTCTCCTCCGGGAGCCGCTCGTTGGTGAGGAAGCCCTGACGAGTCGATCACCGAGTGCACCGGAGTTCCGCAGCTCTTAAAAATGCTCATTTGCGCCTATATCGTGGCCAGCACTCGATAATAATAGTTATAAAGTGATATGCAAGATAAAAAAAAAAAAAACTCTGATTGTATTTCCATGAGGTAATTGTTGATTGAGCTGCGGAACTCCGGTGCACTCGGTGATCGACTCGTCAGGGCTTCCTCACCAACGAGCGGCTCCCGGAGGAGAAGTAGGTGAGTTGAGTTGCATCTCCTTGCTAAAGAAAACAGGCAAAGCTAGCAGATGTTTGACAACTCGTACTACGTGCTGGGACCCTGTGTGTACTATTGATGACATTTGGTGCAGTTCTGAGCATTATTTTGGTTGCGGTCAGACAGTGGATCCGGACAGCGCCGTGTGTGGCGATAATGCGGTATTTGCTGAAGTTGGTGGATCTCGTGAATGTAGCGGTCGGGCAAATTGATCTCTCGAGGGGGGGTCTAACTCGGTGTTATGGTGTGTTTGACCATGGTTTACACTTACGCCGGAATTTCACTTTAAAGTATATATTTTTTGGGGGGGTTATTGCCTTTAATAATTGATAGCACAGTAGAGAGAGAGACAGGAAATGGGGAGGCAGAGAGGGGGAAAGACATGCAGGAAAGGGCCGCCCGATGCGGCGAGGACTGTAGCCTCAACATGGGGCAACAGCTAAATGCCGCTCCATGTATTATCACATTTAACATGAGTAGAGTTCACACTTCTATATTTAATCCAGACATAACAGACTGCAGTGCTGAGAAAACCTCAAGAGTGATGAACCTCGGGCTTTTCCTTCATCAGCATCCGCAGCAAAGGATCCACCAAACCCAGAGTCGCGTCTATCCTCGCCCCCACTGGAAATTCGACACGTCAAAGAGAAAAGGCTGTTTAAGTGCCAAAAGTGCCAAGAGGAGGGAGAACGGCCTAGACCTTGAGAGAGGGAGAGAGAGAGAGAGAGAATGGAGATCTTAAAGGAAGTGGCAGCAATAATGAGATGCATCTCATGAGATCCTGTTGAGAAGATGCAAGCAAGGCAGTCCATCACAAGGACCTTGCGAAGAAGCATGTCAAAAACCCAGTAGATGGCATCGAAGCCCCAGGGAAGCCCCCGCGCTCACAGCTGACGTTTCACGCCTCCTCGCAGATGAAGCTCAGCCTAAGTTCAATCAGGAGGACAATCTGTACTCCTCATTCATTCACAATTCTCCCACTCTCCCTCTCTCCTCCCCCCTCGCGTTGTATAATCAGCTGATGATGGGTTTAACAGTAACCAGACAATCTCAATCGGCCAATCACATTGTCACTGTCATACCCGCTTTCCATTCCACACGAGATCTTCATCCTTCTTTTCTCACCATTACCATCACAGTGTCATATCTAATCATCAAAGACTCTCACGTCACTCACTTTTCTATAAATGTTTATTCATCAGCTAGATTGAGTCTCTCCTAATCGAACACCGTTCTTAAAACCACATTGTTCGCAGCCAAATGTTTTTCATTTTCGAGCACTGTACTATTTGAATTATCTTTTATTTTCACAGGAATAACTATCAGTGTAGTTCTTAATAGCTTGTTTCTGTTTTGATACGAAGCTGCAGATATTTCAGAGTTGTTGTTTCCATTATATTGCACAACTGTTTATCTCATCTCGTTTCATTTTGATTTCCTTGTTCACTCATTTCCCAGTTTCATTTACTTCCATTTACTGGAAATTATTTGTCTGTAGGTGGCCGTAATGTTTCTAAATGAAGCAGTGTTTTCATATTCTGGTGCATTACAGAGTGTACTCCTGCCAAGACACCGCCGGTGTGAGGAAGAAGTCTGAGTTTGTTGAGCTGCTCCTATATCCAGCTGTGGTGGCATCGCAATCTCTGCCGGAAAGCACCGACTAAAGGGTGGTATGTATCACACGCCCTCATCCAATGTGGGGTGGGTATAGGTGTCTGAGGCCTGTACTTGCAGGTAGTTGTGCAGGGAAAGAGCAGCCAGGTATTTTCAGGACACTGCCTCCCGGTCCAGGGGGATGGTGGTATTAAAGAAGACTTGCTCTTGAGAGTCTGTAATTGCTGCTCACGGCAGAGACGTCTGAGGGGATGTGGCTTCATAAAGTGAGTGCGGAGAGGAAAGACCTCATCAGCAACAAATCCTGATGAGCATGACTACATCTGTGTCTGGTGAACTTTGGTCTGGCGGAACATTTTAAGACGTTTCTGGCTGCTGCAGATGAGGCAGTTCATAAACACCTCCATCGGACGCACATAAAACAGTAATGGATGACCACAACAGCCATCTGGACTACACAGAAACAAGACTTATAATCTCTGAAGGTGCCCTCTCCCTCTTGTAATGATAATGTCCCCATATGCTGCAAAATACATCTAACCTTCAGGCAATCATTCTTTAGGACACGCTAACCACTCTCATATCCCCTTAACAAATGACCCCAAGAGGACTCTTTCATGTACTGGAAGAATTGTACTAATGAGTATATTGTAGAAAATTATTTTATGTGTGAATAAGTGAGTATATGCAGTGCATAATAAAAACTATATCCTTATTACCAGTGCCTAAATATCAACTATACTAATTGAAATTGTCTTTTTTGGAGCAAATGATTGAACTGTTCCTTAATCTACTTTGTCTTTGTCAACAGTCTAAAAAACAATATGATGAGCAGATTTTAAGTATTTAGGCCAACACAGCTGCTCCTGAAGACAGTTTAGTTACCTCAATACTGACATTTGGGACATTCATGCAACCCACCAGTGAGTATGTTGTGTATAATGTTTACTACAAACTGACAAACAATACAGTAGAGCTGCAGTCAAATATTAGTGGTTGACTTCACATGGTCACATGGATATAATGTTACATCTAAAGAAGAGCTGGTCAAATTCAGCCACCATGTTTCCTATCTTATCTCCTTCAGCAAAGGAAACACTGGACCATTCCTTTACCAACGGAGAGGAGATAATACCATCCCATAATTCCTACAAACAGAAGCAATATTTAATCCAAAGAGCCATTTTGTTTCTACATTGCAGATCTACATACATGTAGAAACAACAACGCTCCGGTTTTATGCTTGTGACAGGATACAAAACGTAATGCATAATTGGCTCAACATGAATCCATACATGTAGATTTCTTCTCATCTAATCTTCCCAGTTAGGAGTCATCATGAAGAGCAAGTGGATTGAATATGCACTTAACAATATCATCAACATAACTTTTCCCCATCAAACTTGATGTCATGCCCACATTAATTAGATCCATCTTGTTCAGTGTAATGATCTCACAGGGTGAGTGCTGTAGTGGTCCACGTTCAAATATAATTAGACAAGACTAAAGATCTAAAGCTTCACGATCACCCACTTAATGCTGCAAAGTTGATCACACACACCAAAACATGAAAGTGTTGGACTGAATGAACAATACACTGGCAGTTACACAAAGCCTGGCCAGTGCCATGGGAAGAAAAAAAGAAGAATAACTAATGATCCCTTGAACGTATAAATTAGTAACCTCTGCCCTTGAATTAGGAAGTTTGTGCATTATAATGAATAATTTTACTACAAGAATTAACAACATCTCACTAGCCTATATATACGGGATGTGAAAGAGGGTATGTATTATAAGGATAAAGTTCAAAGAATATCTACATGTCTGTGTCCAAAAGGAAACTGGGTTAAATCCAAGCAGCTCATTTATTATAGATGTATACCGTGACTTTCACCATTTATTTAGCATCTCATTAAAATCTGGATACATAATAGTGTCCTGCATGTTATGTGCACCTAACCAATAGCAGCTAAAACTGTCCAAAACTTCTCTAACGACTCTCATTGAAGCATAAGCACTGCATTAAAAATAGATGTCAGGGGGCAAAGAGAAATGTAATGAGTACTATAACCCAAGAACATTAATATTATCATATTTGAAGGCTCCCCAATACAAAAACACAGATGTTAGCCTGCCATTAAAAATCTGTGCTCAAAGCAGCTGCAACAACCTGTAACACCAGGTCTTCCTTTTACAGAGATTCGACAGTAATTTAAAAGCACGAGTCTAATTTCACTGTACAAAGAAACATCTCCCGATGCCTCCTGATACCGACTCAATATGATTGCCAGTAGCAAGGTTATAAAGCTAAAATTTATCCTGAGGGTGGTGATGGAAGAAAGGTCAAGAAGTCATTTAAATCAAAGGAGGTTTTATCCCTTAGAAGCAGAGATGTGCTCAGTAAATTTAATGCTAATCTGCTCATTTGACTGTGAGATGTCTTACAGTGGACTGAAAGCTGACATTTTGATCATGCAGTTATGATAGAGGAAATCAGGGGTCACCAGAACTGACCCAGACTCAACCTTCAGAGACTTCGAACGGCATTTTTGATGCCTCTTTGGAAACTCAGTGTCTTGTTCATGGGCAGACTGTGGACACTACCAACCAGGTGTCACATCCAGCACCCAACTACCCCCCGCTATAGCGTCGCTAAGAAGAGAGAGGGAATAGTAAGAAGTCATATGAAGGGAGGAAGACTTCAGGTGCGTGAATTAATTGTACGCACAGCAGTTCTCCGTGTTCCTCCAGGGACAGCAAACCTGAAGAATCAAAGGCAAAGGAAGCGCATAAGAAACACATATCAGAACAAAAGGACGTGTCTTATCATTTGCCTAAACTGGTTTCTGCTGGTGTCAGATCTGCAAATCACATATTTTCACATTTCTCTCACACAAATGATTTAAATTGTAATTTTTTTAAGCGCACTTTCAGAAACATAAAAATGGATTGAAGCAATACCAAAAGGAAAAGTCTATGTATTTTAATCCTGAAAGACACAATGAAGTGGTGTTTTTGTACTTATCTTCCTTTCTTCCAGAGATTACTGGTTAATCACAAAAGCAGGTAATTCATGTTGCCTTCATTTGGATAAAGTCTAAGTCTCCTTGTTGCATGACTGTGCTTATGCTCATTACCCAGTCCTTCGCTTTGAAGTGTGTTGTTCAATCACACAAATTGGAAATAGGTTGGTTATTGTTCTGTGATATTTTTATACACTTGTGATATACAGTGGGCTGCAGCCGACTAAGTTTTGTTTATGTTTTATTCTTTTCATACCAGAAATATTATGATAATTGGGTAATTAGATGCTGATAAGTGATACAATAAAACATAGAGAACATAATTAAAGAGTATTTATATAAAACCTGCTCCTAAGTGGAGACAGCTGCTGGGAACAAGGGCTGAGAATAACCTGCAAGTCACATCTGTAAAGTGGGATGAAATGTGTTATTATATATAGTATGCAATGTGCAAAAATAGTGCTGTTTTTAAATGTGGAAATGTCACTATGGTGTCTAAGATATGTTGTTGTGTGTCTTTTCTGGAGTTGTGGACTTGTAGTGTGGGCGTTTTGAGGACTTGATGGTCCCAGGTATTTTGGCTGAAGGGAATGATGTGAGAGAAGAGAAATACCACACAATGCGGTATGTGGTATTTCTAAATGTGTGTGTGGGTGGGTTTAGTTCAGTACACTTCCTTATCTCATTCCATATGTTCAGATCGGCTGTGACGGACAACAATTGTTGGCCCTTATTTGGCTCTTGCCATAGCAATCCAACTTTCACTGCCAAACTAATTTACTTCTGCCGCCAGCACTCTTCATAGTTGCCTTGGAAACAAAACTTGTGGTAGCTTTTCTGTTTAGTGAAAGTGAAGTAATTGATGCATTATATGCTAATCAGAAATAACAGTGTGGGTAGAATGATGGGGATGTTCACCCAGTTGGCATACCAAGCAGATGCAGATGAGTGTAAAGCTGTCTGTTTCCTGGGCAGACCTTTGATGATGAATGCCAGGCGCAGCTCCGCTGATGGAAACGTCTGCTTCCTGCTCAGCAGACCAGCAAAGACACAGTCAATGGAATATTAAAATCATTATATCTGCGAATGGAAAAAAAAAAAAAAAAGGGAGAGCACTGGAGGCGGGAAATGGTGCTGCGATAAACAGATGTGATTTTTCAAAAGAAACCATCTCACCAGGCTGGAAATTCTCAGATGTCGCTGTGGACATCACTGATATCTCCCAGTGCAGATAAAACAACCCTGTTTACGGTGGACAACAAAATGTTCCACAGAAGAAGAAAAAAGGTGATTGCTTTAATTGGCTGTGAGACTCAGTAAGGTCATAAAAGAGGAAGACATGCACACACTGGAGGAGCCATCAGTAAAATGCATCTTTTTTATGTCACTGTGCGGACAAAGGCTTAAATGGCTAAATGAAGGTTGCCATTTTTTTGCCACTGCTCTTTGTTGGTATTACATACTTTCAAAATGCCTCTCCTAATGAGCATGGTTATATATGAAAAAAAAGAGCAGTGCCTGTTGATACAGTAGCAATGATTTGTGCTCCTGAGAGCTGACAGGGAGAAAAAAGATAAAAATGGAATAAAACTGAAGTGCAGTGTACTGAATTATTTAGTGCAGGGGCTGTGGCAAAGATCTGACGACTTGCTCATTTAGGAAGATTAACAGATGTGGCAAATCACTCCGCTGTCAATCTTTTACAGTTCTGAGCCGAAGAACTATGAATAAATCGGGTTTCATATCTCCAATGGGAACTATTCTTTATGAGGGTCCTCTTTTCTTTCCCTCGCCTGCACAGCACATCTAAAAATAAAAAAAAGGGAGCATTTGTTATCCAGTGGCCATTGTGTTGCGTTTTCCTCTGTGGCCTTATCTCACTCATTCAAATTCTGCCCCGACAGCAACTTTGTGAATTGGTCTTACTTACAGGAGGAAACGCATTTCGTGCAAGTTCTATGTTGGAGCCGCACATAATAAGAAAAACATGGCACTGCTGGACAGGAGATAAGTGTGACCTGCGCCACCGGCCATAGATTCTGTTAAAATGGACAAATATCCTCATCTCACAGTGATGTATCTTTTAAAACGCAGCTTCTGTTTTGTTCTTCATTGCTGAGACTTTTGTGTGCCATTAATTTCACAACCTGTCCTCCAACAGCGGAGCACTCAGACCCAATGAAGACACTTTCACACAGACATTAATCTGCCACTGGCCACAGCCTTGCTTGGGATATATTGTCCATGGAGAGTAAGAACTTCACTTCAACACTGATTCTCTCCCTCTCTCTCTCTCTGTCCCTCCCTCCCTTCCTCTCTCCTATCTCCTATCTCCTCTTATCTGGGAGCCTCTGTTTAGACAGGAAGCTGCACACAGAAGCCGTTGTCTTGTTAAATGGCACAGCTGAGGAGGAAATGGACAACAACCTTGATAACTTAACATCCTCTGCCTCAGACAACAGACTAAATCACAGGGAGTGATATGCGTCAGAGGATACTCTGCTTTTATCCTGCTTTATTCATCTTCACTGTCCCCGTCTCATATTTACAGCCTCACCACTGACCTCAAAGTCAGAATTATCTGAGATATAACTAAAGGGTTAGATCCACACAGACAACTGTGTGACTGTGTTCCTGTACAGAGCTGAACACTATTAGCCTCCTTATAGTGACAGTGCTAACATGCTAGCGTTTAGCTGTGTGAACTTACTTAGCCTGATAGCATTTAACATTATAGTTAGCCCTAAACAGAAATTGAGACTGCTGGAAATGTCATCAGTCCTGCAGGTGTTTTTGCCATAAAGAAATTAAAAATGATGATGGTGCTGCATGAAAAGTTAAGGACACAGTAAAATTCATTAATTCTCTGGTAACCTTGGGCCTTTGCAGTAAAGCCATTCAGTAGTTGTAAAGACACAGTATGTTACTTTGAACCAAAGTGGTGGACTCACCATCCCCCGGAGCCAAGCAGCTAGTGTGGCTGAAAAAAAATACATGTATTTAACTCATTATAGTTTGGCAAACTCCTTAGCTTCTGTTGGAGCAGGACATAAATTCAGAGGCACAATTTTCATTATTTAAATGAGAAGAAGACGGAACATTGAGACTGTAATGTTTGACCAATAAAAGCCAATCGCACTAATGTGGACACTTGAAGGCTGAGTTGTAGCTCCTCCGGGGTGACACCGACAAACAGAGAGTGGTATTATTCACTTTGCACGATTCTCATTTTGTGATTTCACTCATCACATTCAGTGTCATTGTTGCAGACCCGTTGGCCTATTGATTACGGAGTGATTCAGATTCTCCTCTTAAGATTTCATCTAATCCAAGCAGGGTGCTCTCTTTGACTCTGGATGTCAAAGAGACGTAATTTGTCAAACACAGCGTCTGATTGGAGAAGACAACCTCCGACTAAAAACCACTGTTTTCACACTGTTCGACACAAGCAGCAAATTGGCTGGAAATTAAAACTAATGAGCAATTACCCCACCAATGAACTTCTATTAATGTCTGTTTTCTCAGTGCTCTCCGACTGAATCCTAATTTCTACTTATTTAATCAATCTGAATAAATATGACACTTGTTTTTAGTTCCATAATCCTTCATTGTGTTCACTCTGAGCCACACAGGATGCGCTTTTGCATCCAAGAAAATCAAAATAATCTTCCAGCTCCTCCTGAGAGACTGTAAATACAGTGCACACACAGACAAACATATTACTCCATAATCAAAACATGGCACCCGAGTTGGTTCAGTTTATTTGTTCATTCATAAATACTTCATTTGCATGCAGCTGCTATTATGAACCTCCTGCCCATATTTCTGCCATATTAATGCTATTTACCCTTTAGAAAAAGTTGAATTGCACTCTGCTTGAACCGGCGGCTCGTTTCCAATTTAATCTTGTATCCCCCACCATGCGACAGCATATGAAAGACCCCTCAACATGGCACAGTAATGACTTAACAGGGTGTGTTCACAAAGAGAAATATCCTGCAATATAATCAATTATTCACCCACTCTCTCAGCCCTGAACAACCACAGTGTAACTAGGGATAAACATGTGTGTGTTGCTTTGATAATGAAATTCAACACTGTAATCAATGAACAGTGAGGTAAATAGAAGGTAACCGTCGTTTTTTAATAAACTAAAGCATTGTTCTGTGGATATTAACATTGTGAATTATAAGTCAGAGCTGAGGATCATCATGTTCAGTTACCTCAGCAGAGATTATAGAGGGACCTTGGTGAGGATTCATCGACAAAAAAACAACCCTTAATCCCAAAATGAGTGAACTTCCCACAGGGCTGCATTTTCATAAATGTGAGCAGATGTGTGATGTGTGAGTCTTCATGTTTGAGTTTGTGAGTGGAAACTGGACTCACCTGAAGTATCTTACATGCTGAAAAGCGCATGTGTTACAAAGATCACTACCACCCCCTGCAGCTCACCACCTGTAAAAACTTTCATTATATGCTCATAAATACCACTTCACCTTTCTTTGAATCTTCATAGAAAACAGCTCAGTGGATTGTCACTCACAGAGCCACAACCACAGGCTAGGAAATACACAAAATGTGCGTGCAGCGCTTTGCCACAGTCACGCATGAGGTAACATAACAGAAAATCATCACACAAAGGTCCCTGTGAAGGAGTAAAGCTTCTCATTCTGCATGTCTAATTCATTTTATGCCGTCGTTTGCCTTGTCTGTGTTGTGGTATTTGACCAGTGGTCTGTGTAGATACTTTTAGGCTCAGAGTATTGGAGCAGTGACAGTCACAGATATGCGCAGGCATCTGAAGCATCATAACAGAATAAAGCGAAGCGCCATCAGCAATATTAATGGGGTAATTATGCAAATGAGACAGCAGCTTTCATCACTCACAAAACAGTGATTTTTATGCCACGCAGACACGAGGCTGAGACATTGTTAAGATGTCTCCTTTCTGCTGGTTCACAAATATCTTTCTAAATCAGAGCCGATAATGCTGGAGGCTGATACATGTCTGTACGCTCGGCTGAAAAGCTTGTGCTCACTTATCAAGTCCCCGAACATCTATTCCCACAGAGGTAATCTGTGTCATGGTTCATGCTGTCAGAGGAAAACTAATTCCTGCTGTCATACTTTAATTCCACACACAACACTGATGGCACGCAGGAGTAAATCTCTCTAAGGACAAAGTGATATTTTCTGTGCTGTGAATGAACAAACAAACACAGGAACGATGACTATGTGAGGGATTTCTGCTATTAAAAAAGACAAAACTTTACCACATAAACGTTTTTACCAAATGTATCTGTGTAGTGTTTCAAACCTGGTAGAAGTGGGCATTGTGTTTTACGTAGACCAATGCTGCTCCCTAGTGTGGGAAATGGGAACGAGGAGAAATTATGTAGATGCACATCACTGGTAGTTTACGGCAGAGGTTTCTCTTAGTAGCATGATCAGATGCAAAACTTCAGTGATCCCCCCTGTTGGCCCTCCACAGGGAGGTCAGAGTACAGGTCAACTACAGATTATTGAAATATTAACGCAAGGAGATGAAAAAAAAATTGTAATTTCAAATGAAGTCATCATGGGAAGCTGCCAGCGGTGAACTTTATGCTGATTGAACAATCAGCTACAGAGCAGCACTCCTGGAGCTTCAGAGTCTTTTCTCAGTGGTGTTCTGCAGGGCAGGGCGTGCTTTGAAACCCCCTGGTCTTCCTCCAGGTTTTTAAGTAGGCATCATCAAATGTCAGGTAAAAAAAAAAGTGCCTGATTAGGGAGTTCTTAACTGAGTTATTTTAATTGAGGTCAGCAATCTAAAAAAAAAAAAACTGAACGCTGTGTCACCCTGCAGAGTAAAAGTAAAAACACAGGATAAGAAAAACGTGAGGCTGCATATAAAGATGCCTGGACAACCTGTCGAAAAAAGTCTTTTCGTTGAACCTGTGCCACTACATTAAGTTTTAATCAACCAATACGAAATCAGTTGGGGTACACACCAGAGGCCTATTAGAAGAGGAGTGGTCAAAACTGAAGCAAAATGTCTAGATAGATGCCCACCTTGTTCAACAATGTTTGTACTGCAGGTTGTTTGCTCCATACACTTAAGTCTCAAGCCCTGATGGCATCATCAATGTTATTTTTTCAGACTTTTAAAAGCTCCTCCAGTGTCACAAGTGATATTATACAAGGCTCAGTAGGTTTCTATGTAAACTGACCTTTACACATATATTTGTTGAACTACCCCTTTAAGTTTTTAAATGAATAAATGGCATATTTTCTATATTAAACAAACACTGGTTTTCTATTTAAGATACTTCAAAAGTAGGATTAAAGATACATTTGTTCTTTGTCTCAGTGGTTTGTATTGAAAATCTAATTTGAATAATAGAAATGTGTGAGTCAACCGCACATCTAAGAAAGCAATTAAACACTCATTTGGAGACGTTTCTAATTTGCCACCATTTTAGTGCAACGGCTCATAATCCGCTCTTTGCTGACACACTCATTCATCACGGAGGACACAGACTGGAAATCACACTTTTAACTGGATGCTGCCTTCAATGTACTGTACGTGTCCGTCTCCAGTTTTCCGCTGCACTAAGCAATGGGTTGGGAAGCGTTTCCAAGGGAACCAGGCAGAGCGACAGAGTGTACGTTCCTATTAGAAGACGGCTATGATTACTGACTGGAAATAACTGAGGATCACAGGTGACAACACTGCAGAAAGTCTGACACGAAAATTATTCACATATTTTAGAGCATCTGATCACACACTTCCTATTTCTATAGGAACTGGCACAGTAAAGATGAAAACGATGGGTTTATATTTAAATATGTATATATCTCACATACTTTATTTTTTTTATGCATTTTTCGATAAGCAGTTATCATTGATGTAGAAAAATACATTAGAAACTGTGTGATTTTTATAATATGCTACATTTTATCTGATCACAAATAATGCTACATTCATGACTTAAAGGGCAATTTGTTCCACCAAGCAGAAAATCAGAGGAGCTCTGCGGTGAGACTTTAACTCTTGAGTTCACCGTGCTAGCACGACTTTCTCCTGGTGTGAGCGTTGTTCTCGGCCAGGCAGAGGGCCACGCTGCTGGGGGAGGCCTGTGACGACGCGGTGCAGGAGCTGCACGAGGCCTGGTCCACTCGGTAGGAGATGGAGTTGTAGAAGACGGGATTGCTGTGGCCGCGCTCCCGGTCACAGTGAGATGGAGAGGGGCTGTTGTTGCAAATGTCCAAGTCACAGCAAATACAGGCGAACAAGGCTCTGAGTCTGCTGGGTTCCCAGATCTGAGTGTGCTCTCTGTGTTCAGGCATAATAAGTTTGCGATCCTCTGCAGGAGAGGGGAGGAGGTTAGTACAGCTTGTCCCCCCCTCCATCGGCAGGCTCAAGTTGCCGCGGCTGCTGTGTCCGTCTTCTCTGTCTTTATGTTCCGGCTCAGCAGTTTCTGCCTCAGCGTCCGACACCTCCCTATCCCCCTGTGTGTCTTTAGGCTGTGGGCTCTGCTGCTCTGCCCCCGCCTCGAGTCTTTCATCGGGCTCATCTGAGCTGACAGTGAGGAACCTCAGGACCACCAGGTTAAGAAAAGCTCCAACGACTGTCAACCCAACCAAAATGTACATAAAACTGAAGGCCACATAGGGGGGTCGCCTCTGGAGAGCATCTTTCTTCTGCAGCGCTACGAAATCCCCAAAGCCAATGGTAGTGAGCGTGATGAAGCAGTAGTAGTAGGCGTTGAAGTAGGTCCAGTCCTCAAAATGAGAGAAAGCTGCAGCACCGATACACAGAGTGCTCATGCAGGACAGCAGCCCCACCAGGACCATGTTCCCCATGGAGACCTCGGTCTTCTGCAGCCCCAGGCCCTGCTTGGCTCTTCGCAGGAGGTAGCGGACCAAAGTATTGATCCTCTCGCCCAGGCTCTGGAACATGACCAGTGTCAGAGGAATGCCCAGGAGTGCGTAAAACATACAGAAGGCCTTGCCAGCATCAGTGCGAGGAGTAACGTGGCCATAACCTACAAAGTCACAGTATATTGCAGGTCAGATAGTGTCAAGTATATGTGCTGGTTAATTTTCTCAGGCATCAAAAAAAAATGTATACCAGACGTTGCACACAATGCTAAGATACTCAAAAGTCACCCAGTGAAGTCAACTCTCAAGTCTTTAAAGAAGCTATTTGTAAGTTTTCTGGCGCCACAAGAGCCAACTGTCATTAACTTTATCATTTAGAGGGTTATAATATGACCTCTGAGCAACACTATTGGAAAGTGACAAAACGGGCATGTTCCACTTGAGTAGAATAGACGAGAGTTACGCTTGGCGTCGCTGCTGGGGAAAGCGCTCAGTGAGCAAATGGATGGAAATTGATACTTAACTTGCAACGTTTCTTCTAGACTGCTAAGTAAACAGCTGTTAATGTTAATGTTGGGGCTATGTAGCGATAGAAAAAAAACGTACAAATAGCTCCTTTAGGTAAGGGCTCAAACACTTCCACCAGCCAAGTGAGTTTATGATGGGTAATTTGGCTGTAATATGGCTCCATGGGCTTTCATGGAGAATTATCACCAGACTCGGCAGCTGTGGAGAGCTTTTTAGCTCGATGCCTGAGATGTTCTCATTAACCCTATAAGGTCAACATTTCCAGAAAGAGAAGCTTCCAATAAAACCGCAGTGTCCTACCTGGATATCAACCAGGAACCAAGATAGCAACCAGATGGTGAAGAGAATCAAACATCTGTCTGCTTGTTTTGTTATTTTTTTCTTCTTTTGGACAAAAAAATTCATTATTGCACCAAGAAAATGATAAAGTGGGTGGACAGCTAACCTGGAGACAGAACACACAGGTATCCACATAATCACGTACATTACACTGTAAGGCAACATAATGACAGCTCAGGCTCTTGATGTTCTGCACACCCACACAGCTGCTTTCACAGAGACTTCTGCTCAAGCTGAAGCAAGAAACAAATGCTTGTATTTGTATGGACCAATGACAATAAATGAAGGTTATTATGCCTCCCAACTTAAAGGTCAGGTCTTATTTGTTTATCACTGCTTTGTTGTAGAAAAGAAAAAAAAAACACCTTTCAGTTGACTGTGGCTCTGTAGAGCGTTAAATAACTGACCAGGAAATGTGAGATTATGAAGGGGAAAAGCTTTCAGTGTTATTTTGTTCTGGTTCACTGGTCAAGTGATGAGGCTTTTGTAAAAATCCCATGTAATTATTATTATCAGCAGGTGACCTGTCTTGAAACACGACTGCACATGTATCGGGGTAATTCCCTATAGCTACACCACTTATCCATGCAGGGTTGCTGGAGCTAATCCCAGTTTATGTAGGGCAAGGGCGGGGTACACCTCCTACAGATTGTCAGTCTATCATAGGGCCAAAATGATAATAATAAATCTTGTGTGCATGACTTTCAGCTATGGGAGGAATCTGGAGAACCTCTGTGCCGGCCCTGCTTGAGTAATAGAGATGTTTAAAATGTTTGATTGTTTGTTGGCAGATTGTATTGAATGTATTTTTACAGAGTTAACGCAGTAACCAAAACCTAAACATAACTGGTAGAAAGTAATAAAGTGATACTCCACTCGTTTGATCATCTTTACACTGGTCAAACTCTTTCATCAGAGCAGGTGACTGTAGTTTCTTTACAGGGACTGTGGTCATCTTAAAAGTGGATGATATTAATGACCAGTTTTCAAATAGGAAACAGTATTTAAAAGGCCATTTAAATGTTAAAGGGGACATATTACGGAAATATCACTTTTTGAAGGCTCTTTAACATGGGTGTTTGTCTTGCCCCCAAAATGTGAGAATTGACAAAAAAGTCTGTAATGTGCAGGCTACCTAGGTTGAAATTCATGTGGTTTTACAATCTGTTCCCTCAATTGCCTTCTAGTGATGTAACTAGGTTTTTAATTTGCATAACCCCACCCCTACCTGGGACCGGTTGAAGGGGTGGGGCGGGGCAAGCAGTGGTTTATTTGCATTTAAAGGGACAGGCACTGAAACCAGCTGTTCTGAACAGGGCTGTTTTGAGAGTATGAAAAGAGAGCTGTGATATTTGATCCTTGGGGTATTTTGAGCAAAGCATGTCACAGACATGTCTTTAAGACACCTGGAAACTATTATAATTTGTGGAAAAGGGGCATAATATGTCTCCTTTAAAGTCCTCCTGCAGCCCTGCAATGTAACACACGTCTCTGCTCTCCATCTCTACGCACAATGTATTCCAACCACGTTTTAACAAAATTTTACTAAAATTTTGCTTCAACCATAAATCTCGCAGGAGTCTGTCAATCACGTTGACAGTTATCACAACAATGTGACCATGCGCCTGCTCACAAGTTTGGCCAAGATGTTTTCACATAATATGACAGTTTTGAATAAATATAATGTGGATATTCATTTGAATGGATGTAGCAAATAGGAAGTGAAAACTTTTTGTCATGCATAGCCTACATTGTCTTTACAGGAATCCCTGTTAACTTCTGTGAAATCAGTGCTGACAACAGAATCTGTTTTCTATGAAAAAAGAAAATTATAAACTTTTTACAGTCTTTGAGTTTTTGAGTCCTATATAGGGGCCATGTTGAGATTTTTGGTGAAGTAGCTGAATAACTTTCTGTCTGTTCACAAGTTCCTATTCAGTGGCAAATTATGCAAGTTCTTCTTCAGTGTGGCCCCTTACTCTTGGACCAATGACTCCCATCTTAACTAAAAGAGCACGAAAACACACACACACACACACACACACACACACACACACACACACACACACACACACACGACAACAATCTCACATGGACAAACAGTGCACTGCTGTGGTCTATACTTGCCAATGGTGGTGATAACAGTGATGGCAAAGTAAAAAGAGCCGGCGAACTTCCACTGCCTCCCGGCCCGGTGCGGCTCCGACAGCAGCACCACCCTCTCCACCTCCCGGTAGTCTTCCTCCGTGAAGCCGTACTTCTTCTTCAGCGCGTTCAGCTTCTGCTCCAGCGCCTTCCTCCTCGAGCTCTCGCTCTCCGATTCCAGGGCGTCGAAGACGGCGGCTCCGATGAGCAGGTAGAGGATAATGCAGGGGATGAGAGAGAGGGTCCTGATGTTCTGCGTCTTCATCCTCAACTCCGGAGTGCGCGCGGAGCGGAGGGAGGCAGGGGAGGGAGGGAGGGAGCTGCTGCTGCTCAGAGACACAGACGCACAGAGGAGTCCATCCATCTTCAGGGAGCTGATGTGCTGAGGCCCCCATGGCCTGCTCGGGTATGTAGGTATTTAGGTTGATTGAGTGTGGAAACTATTAGCCCGCCAAGCCCGGTCAGGTTATCACAGAGGTGTTGATTAGGTAAGATGACTCCAAACTTCCCGTGTCCTCCATTAAGTTACCTGAGCTGTAACACTCTGCTGGATCTTATTAGCACCTGTAAAGGTGTTTGCAGGTGCACTCACAATCCCTCTCATAATGCTTTTATTCTTACTTGTATATTTGACCTTCACTGTGCAGAATGATGTCTGCGCCTTTTGAAACTAGAGGTGGCTTTTACATTCAGTCTCAGCCTCATTGAAACTTGTATGGAGGCTGATCATGGTGCAGAACATAAATTACAGTAGTGTAATGCGTAGGTTGTCACTGTATGTACAATGAGAGCAATCTCACTTTTTAATAGAAGAGAAATCTTGTGTCAGAAGGTTAAACTTTTGAAATAAAAAGTGTTTATATTCACAGATTCAAAGCGAGAGAATTTTAATTTGAAGACTTGAACCCAAACATAAACTGTCAAATAAAATGTAAAAAAATCAAAGCATAAGGTTATTTAAAATGTATAACAGTATTGCCACAAATTCTGAATAAAGATTATGATAAACAGACTCATAGACCTTTCACTCTGAGGGGACAAGTGGACCCAAACCATCCCTGCAACTGAACCCCCTCGTTGTAGGGGTCAAACTTTCAGCCCTGCAAATTTTCTGTAGCAAGTTTGTGTCACACAAAACTCATGTGAGCATGTTACTGTCTTCTGCATATCTTGTTTTTATTGTTTTTCCATTATAATATAGCTGTTTTTGCTAACACAGTCTGATCACATGCTGTTCTTCTGTTTTTCTTTACATAATCACACCAACATCATGGTCATCTAATGTGCTGTTGGTTGCAATTTCTGACTCCGTCCAACAACGAACCTTCCTTCAAAGTCACTGAGAGATTTTCAGATTTCGATCTTGATACAAAATCAGAATCAACTGAGTCTGTTCAGCATTTTCCATACCTGTTACAGAGCATGATTGGATTTTTAATTGTTTATTTGTACCATCCAGTGCATTTGTGTTTGTGTTTCTCCACTCCATCCATGAAGGCTTCTCTTTTCATTTATCACATGTTCATATTCTTGACATTAAGATTATTGATTTAACAAATTTTATAGTGAGTTTGTCTTTTAAGCAACAGAAAAATATTCAGAAAAAGTTTCCGTCCTGCATTTTTACTGAACATTATCCCATTTTTCCTGAGTATTTCTTCTACTACAAACTTTCTCCAAGATGTTCATCGCTGCTCCTGTGTTTGAAGGGTTGGGATACACAAGTGTCAGAGTGTTTGTGTGTGTTGTGTCTGTGGTGGCTGCCACACAGAAGCACAGCAGAAACAGCTGGCCTTTCCAGACTCTACTCCCCTGATTATTTTGCCCTGTGAAGCGTTCATGTGTGGAGTATTCACAATACACTCGGCTAAAGTATTGCTCTGAGCGATGAAGCATTAGCTGGTGGCAGCACTGACCTTTATCAAGCACACTTAGTCGCTGAGTGATCCGCCGAGCCGTCGTCATTAACTAAGTCCAACACAGGGACTGGGCGAGAGAGACAGCGGGGAATGATTTGCGGGTATGTATCAGTGCAACTACACAGGATCCTGGTTTGTGGTGGTTTTCAGGGACATCTGCTGAGTTTTTTGTTCAGTGTCATGCTAATTGGGTTCACAGCAGAGCAACAGGAAAATGGGCTGGCTGCTGCAACTCCATGTTGCAAGTTATTTCAGTTTCGTATCCTGCATGAGGTTCCCATCTACGTCCAATTTGTGGAGCTTATTCAAGCCGTAACCAGGCCATAAAGAGCCTGAGATCTGTCATTAAAATCCACATTTATTGCCTCTACTCCCTACAGAACATATGGCTATCTCTACAGTAGTGGTTTTTTTTATCTTCCAGAGACAGTACAGGACCTTATCCCGCTTTAGTAAGCACAAATGAATCTATTGCCGAGCAGATGTTAACAGTGTAGCATGCAGACAAGTCTTGATTTTCTCCACTGGCAGTAAGAGCAATTATCTCCTTTTGAGAGGAGTCCATGAGAGATAATAGCCTCGCCAGAGTCCACTCAATAAAGCACACTGCGCCTTCATCGGTATTATTCATGATCAGTTCCTTATGCATATCTCACATTGTGTGTAGGAAATAAATGCTAACAAAATAATGTTATAGCCACACGCAGAAACATCACTTCAGCAGCAAACAGTGTAATCACTGTGAAGGGTTAGTGACTTTTTAATAAGGGCCCTGTGGTTTAACAACAGCTCTCTATCCATGAAGTAATGATGCTGTATTATCTGATGTGCTCATCTCATCTCTCCTTGTTCTACAGGCTGCTTCATACATTCCCTTTATCTTGCACAGGAAGACATTAAGAGCAGGATGTCCACTGACTGGAGTCGAGACTCATCTGTCCAAGTGCCATACCCACTAAAAAGGAGGCTGGGGAATATACTGCAAACATGATGCTATCTTTACACTGATAACAGCAGGTGACTGCGATGGAGATGAATACAGCCATTATGATGATCATCTAGTGGAGGGAGGTGGTGTTTCTTTAGTCATGAAAATAAAAAATGCATGTCTGATAAATAAATAAAAACTTTACTTTGAGGTAAGTGTCTTTTCAGTGTCATGGTGGGGGGAACAGGTTTGAACTTTGCAACTAATGTGAGCAGTCCTTTGAGCCTTATTAGCCAAAAGGGCAGCGACGTGGTCTTAAATTCCCCTACGTCACCTGCAGGGAGAGTCTGTGGTGTGAGAATGAGTGTGCCGACAGAAAAAAGAAATGTGTGGAATGTGTGGTTTATCATATGGACCTGAAGTGATAGTGTTTAACTGTAGCACCTGGAGATGGATGCATGGATGGATGGATGGATGGATGGATGGATGGATGGGATGAGGTTTCAATAAATTAAGAGAAAATTCAAATACTGAAAGCAAAGGACAGATTTAGAAAAAAAGTGTTTTAAATACTACCATTAGGTTCCTTTGTTACATGCACACAAAATTTGACCTATATAGAAAGTCTGTATTTGACCAACAAAGGCTAAGTTGTGATTTTAGTGCAGCAGTTAGTCACCTTGACTCCTGGACTTAACGCTGAAATGACAGTGCTCTCAAATAATCTGCAATTTATCCCTGAAACAACACCTAACATCTTTATCTAACTATTATACACATAGACCAAGGAGATTGTTTGGTTTGTTTGTCTGCCTGCAGGATTACACAGAGTGCTGAAGTGATTTGTACCAAACTTAGTGGAGGGATCAGGGATGGAGCGTGGACCAGGAACATGGAGGAGCTCAGTCAGGTTTGGGACAGAGCCAGTCACAGGGATTTTGTATTATTTTCCCAAATACTGGAAGAGACTGAGCTTTGTTTGATATATCCACCTGTTTCTCCTAAGGTAATAATGTGCACCATTCACCAGGCATAGCATTAGGACCACCTGCCTAATACTGTGTTGTTCCCCCTTTTGCTGCCAAATACACAACAAGCTGTGATGCTCTGTGTATCCTGACACCTTTCTATCAGAACCAGCATTAATTTCTTCAGAAATTTGAGCAACAATTGCTCGTCTGTTGGATCCAACCACACATGTATCAGTGAGCCTTGACCACCCAAGGTTCACCTCTGTTTCTTTGTTGGACCACTTTTGATACTGACCACTGAGATGCTCTGACCCAGTCGTCTAGCCGTCACAGTTTGGCCCTTGTCAAAACCACTCAAATCCTTTTGCTTGCCCATCTTTCCTGCTTCGAACACATCAACTTTGAGGTCAAAATGTTAATTTGCTGCTTAATATATCCCACCCAAGTGTCATGATGAAGTGTTATTCTGTGTTTTTTACTTGACCTGGTAATGGTCATGTGTTAATGTCAATGTTATGCCTAATGGTGTAAGTGTCTTGATGTGAAGAATCACACATATTTATAGTGTTAAGATAATGATCCAGATGTTATTATTTACTGAAAGTAGCAGCACATATGGCACCAGCACCTTCCAACAGCGTTTTATTTAACATGCAACTAACAAAATGACACAAAAACAGTATAGTTGCTGAATCATAGCAATGAGACAATGCAAACAGCTGATGTTATTATTTCAGGTAACAAAGTCAAACTCTCTCTTGATTAAAGACCATCAAATAAATCTACACTTAGGCTAAGATTAATAGACATGTGTGGAGTCATCTGGCCTTGGTGAATATACTGATTTGAAAAGGTGAAAAGTAAAACATGAATTTAACAGGCTATAAATAAAGATATTCTGTAGCTCTCACTCCATTAATAATCCAATGATGGTGTTATAAGGTTGGGCTTCTGGTCTGCATCAGGAGTCGGAGATACTTTTAGTACTCTGACTTTAATAGGTTTAATCCATATTCAGTTGAACTGATGGATAAATTAATGAACGGTAATATCCTAATGCACATTCAAGACTCCACCCTACATTTGGGGTTAATTAAGGAATAAGTAAATTAAGTGTAATATCTTTGAGGTATTTCCAGTGAATTATCGCGTTAAGAGGTTAAAACTCCATAACTGAGCCTTCATTTAAAAATAATTCCTTAATGGGTTTTAATGAAGGAAAAGATGTTGGCCAAAGCCTTAAGTCATACAGATTATTCATTAAAATATCTTGATATATATCTGATGTAGTCAGATATGTGAGTACATCACGTTAATTACCCAGCTCCATCTCCTTAAAACGCCTTAACTGCATTCAGATTATACAATTAGCCTATTAATGTGTAAATGAATGGAGTGTTTTGGTAAAATTATAATGGATTCTAATTGATTAGATTACCATTAACTGTGCACAATGACCTGAGAGGTAATATAGGCCTATAATATAACCAGAGGTGGGTAGTAACGCGCTACATTTACTCCGTTACATTTACTTGAGTAACTTTTTGGATAAATTGTACTTATAAGAGTAGTTTCAATGCAGCATACTTGTTACTTTTACTTCTTCAGAAGAAGCAGTACTTTTACTCCGTCACATTGAGCTACATTCCGGTCGCTACTCGCTACTTTTTCTTATCGATCCAATGTGAAAATTGTTTATTTTTTAATGGAGATACTTCCAAGCCTATGTCACATGACTGCGTTTCAGCAATCAGATGTAGCCACCATAGACTGTAGCCACCATAGACTGTAGCCACTCGCGACGTTTGCCTCCGTGTAACCAATCGGACAGAGCCATGCGCACACAAAATCTCCGCGGTAAACATCAAATTTGAGAAACTGCGGCTACTAAATGATTAGGATGACGTCAGCCCTGGTATGTCGTGGATAATGTCCGTGAAGGCAAAGATATTCAATATAGACCGTCTTTGGTGAAGGTTCTCAGTCATCCAGGTCATCTTATTCTTCTTCCTCCCCAGGAAGTTTAAACCCCATACACACCTGGAGACATGTGGCTCCTAGTCACATGACCACCCCTCCAGTTTGGGGGTGTGGTCATGTGAGTTTGGTTTCACTAGAAACCAATCATAGACCACCCACCCTGGGTTTAAATACCTGGTTTCTGGCATTTGTCTCAGACAGTTCGTAGATCATAGTAAGTTATTGTGGCTGAATTTGTCTTAATTAGTGTGAATGCTGGAAGCATTCACACTATTGTTATTCGGTTCGGCCATTTTCTTCCGCCTTTTTACGGTCTTCTTCTAGTCCTTCATACTTTGTGCTATTTCAACAATTCATATATCAAAACGTGCAGCTTTTTTTGAACTTTATCGGTATTACTTTTCTCTTTTTAACTATTTATACTTTTTAAAATATTTAACTTTTTCTGATTTTTTTTCAGCTTTATAATGGGTGTGTGTTGCGTCTGGAGACCTGAAGGTTGCTGGTTCAAATCTTGCCTCAACAACAATTATAGTGAATTATTTTCCCAGTCGTCCTCTGTTGACTTCTGATAACTTGCTTCATGTTGAAACTGCTGCTCTCAGCCTGAAATTCACAGAAATTTTAATTGTAAGTCATTCAAGCTTGACTCTCAAGCTTTCTTGGTGTTGACATAGTGTGTATCCAACAGGTGCAGCTGTGGGCTCGTTAACTTCAGAGTGAGACAGAGTGCAGCTCATCAACAGACAACAGTCTTTGCAACTGTGTGTACACTGTGGCCTAGAGGCAAAGTCAAAGTCTAGTGACCATGAGATTGTGGGTTCGATTCCTACCTTGGTCAAACATTTGTATGGTCATCACTGCTTGCACTATTTTCACAAAAAAGTCCTCTACTTACTTGTTGTGGCTCATTTCTCTTTTTTTAAAGCATCATTGAAAAATCTCACATTCATCAAAGTCTCAACCTCTACTTCACCGTGAGTATTGGAATAGCCCAGTGGATAAGGTTCCTGACATCCAACCACAAGGTCACTGGTTCAAATCCCACCTGAGCAGTCTTGTTAGTGTGTCAGCCACTTTGAACTTTAAAGACCTGCTCCCATATATGCGCTGAATCTGTAATTGTACAATGTCCAGCTGTCAGCAACCGGGGTGTGAGGTGTTCGTTAAGAGACTCATTCATTCCTAGTGTTTGCAGCACATCATCACATTACGATCAATGACAACATGCTTATGTGTGTGCTCTCTGTGGCGAAGTGGCAGAGTAAAGGTTTATTGATCATGAGGTTATGGGTTCGATTCCTGCCTCCAGTCCAGCTCCAGTCTCCCTGAAACTGCCAATTTGCGTCTGCCATTGGTTCACAGCAATTTGAAGGCAGAAAAACTCAGCGTGTCATACTTTCTGCTAGAGACTTCATTCAAATTCTGATATGTAGACAAACTTCTAATGGCTCATTTATAGTCTTTTCTTTCTTTTTTTTAAGCATCATTGAAAAATCTCACATTCATCAAAGTCTCAACCTCTCTTCAGAAGTCAGTGAGCCTCTTATACAGGGATTTCTTTTACTCTTCTCTCATTGAATGTAACTATGGTGAAGTGGTTAGATCAGTGGGCTGATGTACTGAAGGTTGTGGGTTCATTTCCTTCCTTGGACATGTTTCTTGTATGCCATTCCGCATGTCTTTGTCAATTTATTCAGCTAATTCAGCATGGTTCAGCAATGGCTTTCAGCATTCACACCATTTCCATTTTTGGAAATGCTTTTTCTAGTTTATGTTAGGCTACTTTGTAAAAAAAAAAAAAAAGTAATTTAGGCTATTGTCTTAGTTGTTAAATGTTCTTCTTTGGCAATATCTTCATTGCCATTATATTTTTGTGTGTTTGATTTGGCTACTCTACCCACCTCTGAATATAATATAATAGATATAATACAATATAATATAGCCTAATATAATATTTATGATGAAGATGATGATGCTATATCCCAAAGAAATGAAACCCCGTGACTTCTGTATGAATCATGGTGGGCGTCAACAGTTGTGTGTAAAGTTTCTGTTTTGTTGAACAGGAAAGTGAAAGTGAAAGCGCTTCGGGCCTCGGGGAGTGGATGACTTGCTGGCTTTGGTGGGACAGGTGCTGCTGCTCAACATGGCCTGGTACCTCAACAACCGAGTCCGTAATCTCCTCGAGTGGTTATGGCGCATGACCCGGGGTTTCTTCATGTGCGTCTTTACCCGAGTCCTCGCTCCCATCGCCCGGCGGGTCCGGCTGGCGTTAGGCTGGAGGGAGGGGGAGCCCGGCGGCCGCACCGAGCCTGAGGTTGAGGACCCACAGCAGAAACCTCAGACCAGCGACCCCCAAAACAGGGTCGAGGAGGATCCACAGGGCCCACGGGAGACGGGCATAGTGACCGTGACCGCAGGCTCCGACCTACAGGCCGAGGAAGCTGAGGAAGGTGAGGAAGGTGATGAGGATGAGTTCAACAGCGAGGAGTACCGGGTGGAGACCTCGGATGAGCTGTACTGTGGCTACGATTCAACCTGGGAGACCGAGGAGGAGGAGAGCAGCTCGCACAGGAAGGGCAGGCGCCTAGGGGCCTCCAGTAATGTGAGTAAACAGGGCCGGGGGTCGGGGTGGGGTCGTGGGGGACGAAGCACAGCACTGGGACAGGTGGCTGCGTGGAGGCCTGCACAGAAATCACTTCCTGTTGCTTTGTCGGCCTCTGGGTGTCACTCACTCTCTACCATGTGAGATCATGTGAGGAGGGGGGTTAAGTACAGTTTATTTTTTGTTTAAAAAAAAAACATTTCTTTATACCTTTTTTATTTATTAAAAATCTCTGCTACACCTCAAGAGTGCCTCGGGAGCTCTTTTTTGACTGCACTACCATCCTTCCACAGACAGTCAGTTTTTTCTCAATTTATTTCGATTATTTTCCCCTTGAAGAGCACCTTCAGCCACTCTACATTTTCATACTTTTTTTCATTGTGGCCTCTGCAGCACTCACCCTCCCCTCTGTTTTTTCTAGTTTTTTATCTGTTTATTTGCAAAGGTGACTTCAAAATGTCTGTCAAATAATCTGACCTTCAGTTCTTGTCTCTATAGCAGTACAAGTTCAGCAGATTTGAAAATGCCGCAAGAGACATGCAGAACTACAGACATGACTACCCTGTAAGTTACACACACACACACGGCCCCATATTTAATCATAACTCATACTCAGACCGAGCCTTCATTTAAAGCCATGTTTAATTTCTCGTATATTCCCAACAGTTCCAGGTCAGGCAGCAGTCCTGGATACAGGAGAAGTCCTCTGTAAGTGGGCTACACATCATCTCACACATGTTAACTGTTTGCATATTCTTTGATAACAGTCACTAGGCCTACATCATTTGAAATAAAACTGAAATATGTATCTGAAGTTGTAAGATTTATTTCTCGTGTCATTCGTTGAGCAGGATGAGATGTCAAACCTGAACTTCTACCTCGGACGAAGGCCTTCTATACCTGACGGTAGGCAGGAGATGAGTTTTTTTTTATTTGTGTAACTGTCTAAGCAAACAATAGGCTATATTCAGTTTTACATTAATTAACCTTTGGATGGACATTTCTATCTATTAGGTCTCTACATAGAAGACTTCCACAATGCCTGGAAAGGGAAGTACAATAAACTGGAGAGCGTGCACACCTATATTCAGTGGTAAGTTACAGAAATGTGTGACTAAAATGTTACAGAGCATGCTCAGGTAACTGTTTGTGAAATTTCTAACAACATACATTTCCCTCTCAAAAGGTTGTTCCCCCTGCAGGAACCAGGGATGAACTATGAGGCCAGCACACTAACAAAAGAGGAAATTGAGGTAAACCAACGGATACCAGATTTAAATTTGTAATTTAAAAAAAAAAAAAAAGCTTAATGTGTCCTGACAGACACTCTACTTTTAATGCAGGAGTTTTGCAGTAACAGCAAAGCAAGGGAAAACCTGCTGAAGTCATACGAGCTCATGTTGGACTTCTATGGTATCGAATTGCGTGATAAGGAAACGGGAGAAGTCAAGAAAGCATCAAACTGGAGACAGAGATTTTCCAACCTGAACAGGTGAAGTATCTCTGACTCTCAATAAAATGTGTGATTCCCTTAAATGTCATGAAAATCTTGGAGTAAATTTGAGCTTTTTTTTTTTTTTTACATTTACAGTCGCACTCACAACAACCTGCGCATCACCCGCATCCTGAAGTGCCTGGGAACTCTGGGATATCGCCACTACCAAGCCCCGCTGGTCCGCTTCTTCCTGGAGGAGACTCTGGTCCAAGAACAACTTCCAAATGTCAGAGAGAGCGTCCTCAACTACTTCCTGTTCGCTGTCCTTGATAAGAAACAGCGCAGGAGCCTCCTCAACTTCGCCTACCTGAATTACGAACCTAAAGATGAGTTTGTGTGGTGCCCAAGGAAAATCCAGATGCTGTGGTCACAGCTGCCAGGGACGGAGACAGACAGAGAAGTGAATGGTAAAAGAGATAGTGGTGAGTACGACTCGGGTTGGGATCTGGATCAGAAGCAGCGTGAGGATGAAGATGAACCCATGGATTTGACAAATTAAACTGTCAAAGCAGAGTGTGTTTTAGATCTGATGACAACCTGATGAGTGGAGACACATCTGTAGAGCAACAGTCACAGCAGCCGTGCCTTCACAGCAACCGGTTGAAGAGCTGGCCACAGAAACTTCTGCAAATCTGCCAAAGTAAAGAGATGATCGACAGAATCCAACCTCAGGGTCAAAGCAGGAGAAGACAGGGTTAATTATGGTGAATAACCTAATGGAGCACATGCACCTAAACTTGATAATTTCACTTTTCTAATACACCAGTTCTTTTTTCTTTACACAAACCAGTGTGTGTGTGTGTGTGGTTTTTAGAATTGTATTGAGATTTTAATCTTCTTCAAAACAGTTTATAGAAATCTTAAAATGATTTTCACAAAAATGTAACCGTCATGTTATGGTAATGGTGGGTGGATCACATTAAGAACAAAGAATCACTTGTTATCATCACTGTGAATAATAAAGCTGGAGCAATTGTTCCTGGTTGATTAAAATCTGTTTTTTCATTTCCAGTATATTTTAATCATTTTGTTTTATAACAAACTGCCTCATATGATTCACTGGCTTATTCCCAGTGAAATTAAAGCACTCTGCATATTAATCTGATTTTATTTAGTAGTTCTGTACTGGCAGCGTTGTACTCGAGGCTTTAGAGGCAGGAGACACCATTGCGTGTTATGTTTAACAGGTTTGCTGATGTCTAACTGTAGTTCAATGCTCCGGTGGTTAAATAGTATGAAGGCATTGTGCCCTGGTGATAATGTATTATTAAAGGATCACTATGTCCTACTGTTTGAGTCCGACCTGGGCCCTTTGTTTTATGTCATGTCCTCCCTCCTCTCCCTCACCTTACTGTCAATCTGTACAATCACAATAAACACAGCAGGAATGCTTAAATATAAGCACATATAATCACCTTCCTGAGTTTACTTCTGCAACATCCGCCAGATGTGAGGCTATATATTTTTTAGAGTTGCAGTTAAGACTTGATGCTTACAACATAATGTTTAAAAATTGTGGTTACAAAATAAAAATTAGTGGCTCCATTATGCTAAAGTAGATATTTTAAAAGTCAAGGACTACGGCAGCCTGACGCATATACGTATATTGGTACTGACCTGTCTGAACACCCAGAGTTAATTTGTATAACTGAACCACAGTGTAAAAGCATACAAAAAACAGATTCACATTACTTAATAAAAACATGTATTACAACAAGACATGTGTCATCAAACTGGTTTAATTGGTTGATCTGAAACAAACTGAGGACATTTCATTAACCATCGATGGGGTGGATACTGTAGATATTTGAAGCCTTTTAGTTCAAAGCTGCTCGACATAAACACACATTTGTGTATAAACAGTGTTGCCTTCACTTTCACATTATCCATTTCAGATATATGGCTTTTATTTTCTCTACTTAGAAAAGTTATGATTAAAAACATCAGTATATACACAAATATATTCATATTTACATATTGCAAATGTGTGTTAATCCGTTACATTATTGTTTTCTTTCTTCTTTTAAAAAAAAGCTTTGAATGGAGGAAGGTACATGTAATAGGACCTACTTAATACGTCAGGTACAAAAGCAACTCAGATGGCCTTCAGTTTTTGTCTCTCAAATGTGATAAAACAAACTTAGAAACCTTTACATGACAAAGAATACAAACATTGTCAAACTTTTTTTTTTTTCAAAGTAGGAACACAAGTGTGGAAATTTAACAAAATACTGCATTTACAGTGATGACGTCAACTGGTGAAAGATGTTAAGAGTCTCTAAACTGAGATGTAGTGTCCATGAAACAGAGACTAGGACATGTTCTTTTCACCCTCTGCAGTTTTGTCAGTCTCCTTGGGTGTATCGTGTTTACTGTCCTTTCTCTCCTCTCTCTTGTCTCGGCTTCTGCTCCTGTCCCGCCGATCTCTGTCTTTGTCCCGGTCCCGGTCTCTGTCCCTATCCCTCTCTCTTTCCCTGTCCCTCTCCCTGTCTCTGTCTCTGTCTCGGTCCCGGTCCCTGCCCCCCCGGTCTTTCCCACGATCTCGCTCACGATCTCGGTCTCTGCTTCTGGATCTCTCCCGTCTTCTGTCCCTCTCACGCTCTCTGTCGCGGTCGCGTTCTCTGTCACGGTTTCTAGCTCTGTCGCGGTCGTGGTCCCTCCTTTCGGTTTCTCTCTCCCGGGGCCTCTCCCTTTCTCGCTCTCTGTCTCTATCTCTCTCCCGGTCTCTCCTCTTGTCTGGCTCTGGATCCCTGTGTCGCTCCGTCTCCGTCTCCCTGTGCCTCTCGACCTCCCTTCCTCTACTGCGCTCTCTTTCTCGGCTACGCTCTCGCTCCCGTTCCCTTTCTCTGCCTCTGTCCCACTCCCGCTCTCGGCTCCACCTCTTCCCCTGGCCCCTGTCCCATGACGGCCTGCCAGCGTGGGTGATCTCCCGCTCTCGTTCCCTCCTGCGGTCCTCGGACAGCTCCCTCTGTCTCTCTTCAGAGGGCGGCGGGGGACCAGGAGGATCCCTGTGCCCTCCTTCGAAGCGACTGAAGCGATCCCCGCCGCGAGGCTCCGAGTCCTCTTGGATGCTGCTGCTCCTCCTCCTCATGTCGGGGGAGTGGCGGCGCCAGAGGTCGTCCCTGTGCAGGTCTGGGCTGTGGGCCCCTATGCGACCTGGAGGCACTATGGGAGCCTCCGGAGGAGTTGGCAGCAGCGGCCCACCATGACGGATGGGTCTAGCCTCGTCTGAGAGCCTATCGAAGCGGTACCGCTCTGATCCTCCAAAAGGCTGTGAAGCATGAGGTCTATTCTCCTGAGGCGGAGGCCCTCGGTGCTCGTCGAAAGATCCTCTGTGTGGCGGCGAGGAAAGCGGTCTGGAGCTCCCGTACTGGCTGTGCTGACTGAAATGTTGCCCACTCATTTCCCCACTGGGAGGCGGGCCTCTTCTATCCTCATACTGATTAGGCGGAGGTCCCCGGTATGATGAAACAGGCGGGGGACCCTGATTGTCTTTAAAAATGTGGTGTGCGTTTGGATTCGGATCCACGTTCAGTTTGAAAGAGTTAGCGGGGTCTTTGTTGTAGTGTTCTGCGACGGGGCCTCGATGTTGGTCTCCCATCGGCGGCTGGCCACCGAGGTCACCGTACTGAGATGGAGGTGGGGCCCGGGGTCCTGGAAAGTGGGACGGAGGAGGAAGCCTGGTCTCAAAGTGACCAGGCGGTGGCGCGGCGAAAGGCGGAGGGGGGCCTCTGTTTCCAGGGAAGCTAAAAGGCGGCGGTGGGCCCGCGAATCTCGGTGGAGGCAACGTGTTCTGTCCTTCAAAAGTAGGATGTGGGGGGAGGGCCGGAGGCAGGCCTTGCTGCCCCATGTGTTGAGGGGGAATGGAGGGATCAAACATTTGAGGAGGGGGGCCTCTCTGACCAATTGGAGGGAATGGTGGCGGTGGTCCTCGGGGACCCATGATATTCTGAGGCGGTGGTCCGGGAAGAGGCTGCTGCTGTGGTGCAGGCTGGTTTCCCGGCCACTGGTTCTGATAGGGAGGGTATGAAGCTGGAGGGGGGCCGTACTGCTGACTCTCGCCTTGCATGGGGGGGGCTCGTACGGGGGGAGGGACGTGGATGGGCGGAGGGGGTCCCTGCATAGGAGGGGGCCCTGACATTGGAGGAAGACCTTGTATGGGTGGTGGCACAGACATTGGTGGAGGCCTCAGTATCATGTTTTGTCCTTGCATCGGATGTGGCGGATGGGGCGGGAAGTTAGATCGAGGGGGGATGTCGGCCGGGGGTCTGTACTCACTGTCGAAGCCTGGCGCCGACATGCGATGTGACCCGTGATGGGACTGGGTCTCAGCCACTGTGCTCTGAGTGAGAACTGGGATTGCTGACGTCACTGCGGAGGCGTTGTCAGGCTCCTTATAAAAGCCTCCAGATGGTGTATCTTGGCTGTTCTCCTCATACTCTGAGTCTTCGTTAACTTTTAAAATACTGGCAGCGTTTGGCCAAATACTATACTTGTCCATCTCTGTTTCCGCCTTAACTGGCTCTGGTTCCTCGATTTTCACTTCTTTCTCGTCCAAGTAGTTGACCTCCATATCAGGTTCCACCTCCTCTCCTAACAAAGGAATCGACACCTCTGTCTTGTCTGAATCCAGGAAGGGGAGGGTATCAGCTTTCACCTCTTCTTCCTCTTCTTCTTCTTGAGGCACTGAGGTCTCTGCACTTTGCGATGAGTCTGGGAGTTCAGCCACACTGGGCGGCTGAGGCTCTGAAGGAAGAGCAGCATCTGCCAACTGAGGAGACGCCTCCTCCTCCTCCTCTGGTTCGTCAGATGGTTTCCTGCCAGCCGAAGCCTGACGAGGATCTCTGCTCTGGCGAGGATCTCTCTTCTGGTTGATTAAGGGTGCAACAGAAGAGGACTTTACGAGTTCCTCAACCTTCTTGCCAAGCTGCAGTAGTTGACTATTGGCCAAAAGGGATTTCGTGGGCTGAGCTAAAAGTGTGTCTGGCAGTGTCAGTGAAGCGCCAGGTGTTGCTGTGGATGAGACTGGCTTATCAACCTGTTTCTGGAAAGTCTGGTCTCCGATCTGTTTCAGGCTCTCCAGGATTTTTTGTGGATCGGTTAAACAATCAGCAGCCGCAGCTTTAGCCTGAACTGATACTACAGGTTGGACATCATCAAAGATGGAGTCGTCCTCGGGGTCATACGCCACATCATCAGCTTCACTTGCAGTCACCTCGGGCTGCTTGGGGACTACAGGTTTGCTCACTATCTCAACAGACTTCTTGGGCATGTTGTAGCCCATACCGGGGTCATACTCTTCCTCCGGGTCGTATGGTCGGTCATCTTCATCCTCCTCCACTGTTTTCTCTTTAGAAATCTGTGCGAACTGCTGCACAATGGGGTCCAGCATTGTAGGCGGTGGGACGGAGAGTTCCTGATCAGATGGAGAGTTGACTTCTGAGTCATGCTTTTTCTTCTTAAAGAGGGTGTCGAGGATGGTCTGAAGGGGGGTGGCAGTTGCTGCGGAGGAGGAACTGGATGAGGAGGGGGAGTCTTTGCCGGTGGTGGTGGATGTGGCCGGAGATTTAAGGGAGGACAAGAAGGAACGGACCGAGGAGACTGTGGCATTGCTGTTCGAGGTCTCAGAGGAGCTGGATGGAGGTGATCCTGGGGGAGTTGTGCTGAAGGGGATTTCTAGACTCTGTCGTGTGCTTCTTTCTGCTTTGGCAGAAGACGACACCTTTGGAAGCCCAGCGTCATCTGCATCTTTGGTTTTGGACCGTTTCTCTTCAGATTCCAGTGGAGCACCTGCGCGCTTTCTGTCCTTCTGGCAGATCAACAACCCCAGGAGGAGGTTGGGGCGAGCTGGTTCAAGCCCTGTAAGATGGACAAAACAACGATCTTGAAAAATACTTCCATACAAGATTTAAAACATCTGCTACAGAAATAGACAAAAAGAAACCAGGTGAAATGAGAGCTTCAAAAGAATAGACACAGAATGAACCCATAGCATGCAAGTTTTTATAAATTAAACCAAGGTTCTTTTAACTGCAAAGGCAATTGTGTTGTTAGGCCTGTTTGTATTATATTCATTTTTATTCAACTATAAAGTAAGAACATGCTGGCATTAGTGAATGTACATTTGTCAACAGCAGGTCCCTGTGGGTTATTGAAGTTATTTGTTGATATCCAGCCAGATATAATGGACTAAAATTACTAAATCACTCACAGCACCCATACGTTGGCACAATAAATCTACAATTCAGATTGCACCAGATGGTGTATTATATTATTGTTCTAGTAAGACCAGAGTCAGGTGGATTAATTAATTCCTATTGATATTTGATGTGGGATCGCTACCAGAAACAAATGGTGTATTCAAGAAGTGTGATTTCATTTTTCTGAAGCCACTCAAGTTGATAAAGAAAAAGACCAGGTTCTTCTCTGAAGCACACTAAGCAGAAGTGGATCTGCAGATGTTTGAGCCCCTTTCACTTACCACAGCTGCAATTGCCATGTGATACTGTTGAGTGTGTTGCACTATTTGGCTGCAAAGTTCACACAAAGTACTCATTCTTCATTTAGAAGGTGTTTAAACCCACTGGTATATTGCATTGCATGTTACCATATGAGCAGAATCATTATATAAAGTGAATGACTAGTTACTACTTATTGATTACATGTGTATTCAATTTTGTTTATTTGGAAGCCAAGCGTTAAGAAACAACAGGCTGAAACTGGACTCAAATGGCACCAACCTGCGATGCAAACTTCCTTTATTAGAAATGTGTGATACAAAGTCAGATATACAGCAGAGAGCACAGCAGCTGGAACATGCACAGAGGTGTTTTCCAGAGGAGACTCAACAAGGAGTGTGAGTGCCCCCTACTGCACAAACCCATGAATCAAAGAAGCTCTCATTTCAACCAGTAGTTTAAATAAAAAAAAAAAACATGACACTAAATATACTCACCACAAGTACAAAGACACATCAATGACACAAAAGAACAGGAATCAAGTAAGACAAATACAATTACACACAGAGGTATATTTGTGTATCCCTGTGACTGCTTACCTGGCCCATCAAACGGTAATAGTTTGGAGGGTAAAGGGTCCTTGGAGCCCAGTGGGATGAGATAGAGGTCTTTGATGCGGCGGTTGTTGTTAGCCACCACACCAAATCGTTTCCTGCTGCTAAAGTAAGAGAAGAGAGAGACATAGGCCACCTCCTCTTCCTCCGTGGCTGGGTGGAAACGGATCAGACACAGCTCCTGTGAGCAAAGGGTTAATTAAAGGAGAGAAAGAAAATAAATACAGTATGTAGGTAATGTAAGGCTTTTAAATAGAAAATGTTCAACACTTCTCTACAGGCTAAACTTAGTGCAAACAAACCTTGGAGAGCGAGGTTTTCAACTTGCCAACATAGTCCCACACTGTGCCTGGAGATATCCGTCCTCCAATATGAATGGTGTCCGGCAAATCCTGAATAACATTGACACAACTATGAATCAAACTTTTTCATTGAAAAAGAGTGTTTTATTCATTCAAGGATGTCTGAAAGAATGAATCAAATATGAGCTCCTACACTTATACAGCAAAAATTACTAACCTCCTTCAGGTGTTCAAAGGACCCTGACACCAGGTAAGCCTTGGTCACAAACTTGGCCACCGACTGCATGTTGATGAACCCTTTCCAGATCTTCTCTTGACCATGGAGGAAAATTGCTGTCTCACCCTCGGGTGGAGGCTCGGATGTACTGTAAAAACAAGAATCAGGCTTCTTTTAGAGAAAACTAAAAAGGTCAAATCTCAAAACTGTACTCAAGTTTATCTTAAACAGCAACAACTCTGACCCATCATTTCTCTGGCATATACATTTTCAATACAATGAAGTACATAACCAAAACACAAATATTAAGCACCTTGTTTTAGTTGATTTGGAGACGGCCACTGAAGATGGTGAGGCTGGGGGCATTGGCAGTGGCACCTTGGGTACAATCTCCACTGGAGCAACAACAGGCAGAGGAAGTGGTTCTGCCAAAGTGTTGCTGGGCTTTTCTGGAGCAGTGTAGGTGACGGTCACACCGGAGCTGTGCCTGGCCATGCGCGGATCTCTGCGGGTGATGGTGACGGAGGAAACGGTCGGGGCAACAGGTGCAGGGGTTTGGGCAGGAGGTACCAGCATGCTGAGATCCTCCTGGTAAAGCTGCTGCTGCTGTGGCTCAGGTACTTCTGTGCTGGACTGATGCGATGGAGGGACGTGGGGTTGGTAGGTGAGGGGGTCTTGGTGTGGGTAGGCTGCAGGGACCAGGGGTTGAGCCACAGGAGAGACTTCACCGGACCGGGATGAATGCAGCTCTTGTCTGGGTGATTTAGGTTCAGGCTTCTTGCTCAGTTTGGGTTTTTTAGCAGCTATTTCATCCTCAGTCTTCTGACCTAGAAGGCAAAGTAAAAAAAAAAAAAAAAAACCTCAGTTATTTTTTAATTACAAAATTATTAATTTTGAATTACTTTCTCCCCGTCTTAGCCTCTTTTTTTACCTGTGCATATTTTACAGTTGAGGTCAAATAGATGAGTCCTGTGCTCTAATGTGGTGTCTTTCAGCATGCTACTGAAAATGTCCGGCATGCTGCCACCGCCGCCCTCAACGCCAGACGGCTGAGCTGAAGCTGAAGGAGTGGAGCCCAACTCGTCTTGGTCCTGACGACACAGAAAAGAGGATATCATTCAAATATTTGATTAATTAAATCAGATCTGTTCTTTCTGATTACTTTAATGTGCACTAATGTGTTATGTGTTGCTGTGTTTGTAGTTTTTGGGGCTGGTTTAGTGCCAACCACCGAGGAAGATAGAAAAAGCTTGAGAAGGAAAGAAAGTGCAGTGAAAAACAGGACAGTGGGCAAGATAAGCAACCTCTGGCATCTTGGCTGCTGTCTCAGCCAGATTTCACAGTTTGTTTGTGCATCACATGCAAAGGTGAAAAAAAAAAGGGTTGAAGCAAGAAAAGCACAGCGTGCCACCACTTACTGCAGCAGTGGCCATGCGAGATGAAGTGGTGGCAGAAATACATACATCTGCATCAGATGTTGGTGGAGCGTCCTCCATATCCACGCTATGAGAGCTAGAGTCCAGCCTGCTGCCCAGTCTGGACTGTCCTGAATGGGCTCTTGTACCAGAAGACTGAGCCTGGAGGAGACAGCCATCAAATATTTAGCGATTATGAGCTCCCTATTCAACAGTGTTTTAAAAAAAAAAAAAAACAGACCATTTTAATCCCCATTGTGTAGCTCTTTGAACGTCACAACGGCACATGTTGTTGATTTGTGCTTGGGTGTGTAATCACAGGACGTGACATTTACCTCAGCAGCATCAGGCTTCCTCCATTCAGATATCTCTTTGGAAAGCAGCTCTTCAGCACTTAGTCTCACCAACCTGAAGGGACTAACCTCCCCTCCCACCACTCTGTAGAACAGGCCCTGAGACAAATACACAACATGGTTATTTTTACATCTAAATATAAGTTACACTACCGGTAAGTAAAATCACAAAAACTGCAGACAAAGACTGTATAAAGACCGCATGTTTGTGTTGACTCACTTTGTTTTTGGGGTCCTTCAGGTTAAACATGAGGGATCTGTATTTGTTCTTGTACTTGCTGTCAGTGCTCAGGCAGAGGTTGAACATTTCCTTCTCAATGCCGACTGCCAGCCTTCCCACCTCACTCTCAGTCATTTTCAGATCATCACTGTCGCTCACCCTGATGGTTAGGAATACAACATACATTGAGTGCTTGGATGTGTTTGGCCGTGGATTTACTGCATTTTACACACAAAAAAACAGGGGAATCTCTGAACTGAGCTGAAGACACTCACCTCTTATAAAGGATGTCTGTGAGTGAGCGGCGGATGTTCTGTCTCATCTGGTTGTTGGGTGGAGGTGGCATGGGGGCCGCCGGAGGCACCGGTGCAGATGAATGTGAGGATCTAGAAGACGATGACGAGTGGCTGGAAGGAGCTGAAGAAGATGATGATGATGAGCCTCTAGAGGAGGATGAGGAGGAGGAGTGACTGTGGGGTGGAGGGTCCTTTTGTTGTGGCTGCTTCTTAGGAATGGTGAAGTTGGACTTGGTGACTCTCAACGCTCCTGTGACGTGGATCGGACCTGGAGGGTAGGGAGACGAGGCGGGCGGTGGGCCTGGTTTCTTGGACTTGGCTGAAGTTTTACTCGGGGGTGTTGCCGCTCGCCTTGACGGCCTGGAGCTGGTCGTATGAGGAGAAGACTTCCTGCCCTTCGGGGAAACCTTGGCTGCTTTGGGGGCCGGAGATTTCTTGTTGCCTTTGACTGGTGTTGTTGATGCTGGCGAAGGTTTCTCAGGAGTCGGGGCTGGTTCCTTCTCTTTCTCCTCCTTCTCGCTCAGCTTCTCTTCTTTGGGAGGGGCTGAAAGTCAAGAACAAGATCCAACATTTTAAAAATACAGCAAGAATAGTGAAGTGCCAGTAGTTTTCAAACACTACAGATGACCACCTTCAATTCTCAAATCAGACTATATGTCGAATAGTCAAATCTATAATGAATCCCTTCCCCATTTGATCTATAAATACATGTCAGTAATTGGCTTTTGCAGATATTGAACACACAGCAGTGAAAAATCTGAAATGAACACAAAGTTGACAAGGGGGGAGATAAATGGTCCCTCTTTATTAGAAGCAGTGACACAGATACACTGTGCTGTTGGTGCAGGTCCATTTAAGAAAAAAAATTGTACTTCTCAAAACCCATGGACCCACAAAAAGAGGAAACCACTGCACTGCAGTCTTGAGCAAACTCAGCATCAGGTGTTAAGAAAAGGACTACAAGCTTCTATCACTTAAATGTGAGGGAGAATAACCACATTCCAGTTTGTTTATGTAGTCTACCCGTCCTGTGTCACTGTCTACTAAAACAGAAACAACCTGTAACCTGCAAGAACCCTGCTGGCACAAACTTAGTCAATAATAAATCACGTGTAATTTGGAAATAATCAAGTTAATGATCAATTACTCAAACTAAAACTACAAACCTATAATACATTCATATCACAAGCTCCTCTACAAATACTATCACAAGCTGATAAAAGAGATCAACTCTGACCCCCAAAGCCCAAAGGCAACCAGACCCAAGTCTTGTTAATGGCTCTTGAATTTGAATAAATGATTCAACTAGATATTAAACATTAAACCATCAATATTCACATAAAATGTGTAAAAAATTATATCAACTTGCACCAATAATAAAGAGGCTATGCACTTCCTGCTTGTCTAATCTCTCTTCAATCTGTCATCTGCACATGCTATGGGTCCAAGTCAGGTCCAAATTGCCTGTTGATGCTGCAATAATTAATGCATAAACTCCACTTGGAGACACAAAAACTATACACATTCGAATGTATAAAGCATGGTCATTGCAACAGAACTGACACTCAACGCAAACCAAACTCAACTAGGGTTTCATCAGATGATAGGTCGTCACCGAATCAAATATCTCAGCAAAATATTGGCTATGAATGAGCAACAACAGTCAGTGGTACAACTAACAACCTGACCTGACAGAATGCATTCACATTACATTAGCATTCATTATCCCATAGGTCAATATCCTCATAAAGCCTCTTAGAGGTAAAAGAAAATGAAAAATGTCCACATTTGCATTGCAATAAACGTTCCCCACAATATATAACCAAATCTCATCAGGTGCAAAATGTGTGTGAAAAGCTTTGACGGTGGTTGTCCCTCTTCTGAATCTGTGTGCCCGGGCCTGGTCCTCAGCTTCCATCTTCTGCCGTGGCCTTCCTCAACTCCACTGCGTTATCTTCAGGTGGTCTGGTCTGGTCTGGTCTGACTGCACTGAGGTCTGCTAGGAGTTTCCTTTTCCGGGGGCTCTCGAAGGGTAACGTCTCCATGTGTGCAGATCAATCAGTTGTATATGCTGTTTTAAGCTGACCTGGTCAGGACATCCTACAGCAAGCCAACACTGCTCACATAATCAATTGAGGCATCCAAAAATCTGTTAAATCACCTTTTATTTTAAAGCCAGTTTCCCACGAGAAAGGATGCATCATATTCAATATGAATCAAAAACTTTTGGAAAAAGTCAGTTTGTTACCCACAAAATTAAGGGTAGGAAGGAAAAACAGTGCGGAACAGCTGATAGCAGCTCAGTATGAGCTATATTAGCTTCATTGGTCCACAGTACCATGGGGGAATTATGAAACACCTACCTGCTGTAGAAAGAGAGGGAGGGGCCTTTTGGTAGGACCAACAGCTGAGGTGATGAACCCAGGAAGTGGAGACTTGTACAGACAAAGCAGGTGACGGGAAAGACGCTCTAAACACACACTGGCACCATCCCATTCATCACAGCCACACACTCCCTAATACTGCGGACTGCTGAGAGCTGAGGTTGAAATTACTGCCCTCCTTTTATCTCTACCACATGTTCCTTTATAGATTTTCATTTACAGGACTCTATTTTAACTGTTAACTTTCAGAGGGGTAACTCTACCAAATCAATATTGCACTTTAAAAAAATGTAGAAAGTCACGTGAGTCGCAATAAATAAAGGAACATTTGGAATCAATGCAGCAGAGGTCAAATTATTCTGACCTGTGAGCGGCAGTATGCAAAAAAAGCTGGATCCTACAAACCCCATAATGCATTTGTTGGACCCTCTGTGCCTGTAAATAGCCAACATCGTTCAAACTACTGCCCCTAAATTGTGGACAGAAAGCCTGCCTCGTAAACTGAAGTGTCTAAGTGAATGCGGAATTTTTCAGACTTTACAAAGCTCCCCCAGAGCCACACAACACATTACACAACTGCTTTCAAAAAGGCACTCCACCGTGACTAATAAGATGGTGTGCAATTTATGGAGTGCCCCTTTAAAAATAAATGTTTTGCATTATTAAATACTTACCCAACACCACAGACGACACTTACCTTTCCACAGCTGCCAACATTTCACTGACTAACAAAAACCTTGACATTTGACTCACAACACTTGGCAAGGCAGTCAAAAGTCTAGTGAACAGATGAGTTCATGTTCTTCCCCAAAATGTACGGCTCATCTCTAAGTTATGTTAGCATGACAGGAACCACATTTATAATGGAAAAACAACAATGTGGTTTCAACAACAGCCCCAGACTTTCAAAGAGATACATACACTTTTTGTTTAACACTGTTGGTGATATGGGTGTAGTCTTTTCTGGTGTTACTGCAATGTAATTATGGTCGCTGGACCAGGATGCAGTGGCCGGCGGGGGCGGGTGTTCCACAGCGTGCTCGTCTTCGTCGTCCTCGTCTGGATCAGGACTGTGGTCTTCCTCGCTGTCCGATTCCTCCCGAGACTTCTTCTGTGTCTTCTTCCCACCAGCAGCGCTCCTCTGGTTGGGCGAGACAAAAACACACATTCAGATGTTGATGAGAGGGCAGTTGATGACTGTGGTTTTGATTAACACTAAAACACAGATATACTTGATTTGAGTAGAGTAGATTCACTGGATTAACTTTCAAATGCCAAGACAAATCTTTTGGGCCGACAATTTCTAAAAAATGTAACCCCTGGTCTTTGGTCCGACTGCTCTCCCTCTGCTCATTTGTAACCACTGTACATTGTGCACGATACAACTAACGACAACTGAAGCTGTTTCTGACTAGTTGCCTCTCACATTTCTTTGCATTTGGCTAATAAACTTCAATAAATCTGGACACCTTCCTATGTAACATGCACCGTCTATCACATTTCTGTGTGCATTTTACTGAGCTAGTGAACCAAACATTTAATTTCAGACACCGCCAAACACACAAGACTGCATTGCAGAGGAAGTTCAACACTGTCAGGCATTTTTCCAAATAGTAGTTGCAGTTTAAACCGTGTGACAGGTGAGCATATCACCTGATGATAGGATGAAAGAGCTCAGTTCATTTAGAATATAAATATCTCTTCACTGCCAGCCTTATCACTGTTTCCTAACTCCTCTATCTCTCTGAAGCTCAAAATCACAGCCCCCTGCATTTTTCAGATTTATGAGACAACAACTATAGATGCACATTGAGGGGGCAGGTTTGCAACAAACAACCCATAATTTCCACAAGCAACATATGAAGAAAACCAGGTTTGGACTATTGAATCTTATGGGGGAGTCTTTGTTGTCTTAGAGGCGACATTACATTAATATTGTCAAAGCAGAGATACACAATGTGAGCACAGAATTTAACAATTAAGTAAAAACAGTAACAGCAAGAACACTATGCAGGTGTTATAACGTCAGCTGTTTACATTTGCTATGTCTGGAATATGAAATAATCTAATATCTGTAACATAAATGATGCAGGAAATCCAGGTGGTGGAACTGCTGGAAAAGTTTGATGGCTCTTTGTAACCAAAGTGTTGCACAGTTGAAGCATCAGAAGCCATATTCATTCAGGTGTAATAGTTGTTCAATAAAAAAGATGCTTATCATAATAATTTTGATAAGAGAATTACTCACTAACACAACAACACTATCAGTAGCCCCTTAGGACCAGACCATTTTCACTGTCATTGTTGCTTCACATTTTAAAATACTTGTCAATTTAATCTGCATGCAGTGGTTTTGTCCACATCAAGATCCAGTAGGAAGGATGACTCCATTGTTCCAGTCAGCTGACTGGTCCCCAGCTGAGCCATTCACACATTTTGACTGAAAACCCTTGAGATGTGAAATGAATCCGCCCCTCTCTCCTTCCCCCAGACTGGTTACATGGATTAAATATTGGCCAGTCTGGTGTTATCAAACAGCCAAACAATACCAGAGAGCAGCAGCTGCAGATTACCACTAGATGTTATTAAATACCGTACTTTCTTTTCTTGAACAACTTATTCTACTGAACCATTTTATCTGGTCACAACTAGATTTCTTATAACTTTGTTGAAATGCAACATGTGCAGTTTGTCACCAACTAAACTAAAACCAATGATAAAATGGATTATATTTTTTTCCAAATGACATGACCAAATAAAATCATGGATATGTAACTATCGCGACCTAAAATGTGATGATTGTTAGAGACACATGAACATGTCTCCTCTAATGCAAAGTAAACACTGAAACAAAAAGTCACAGGTGCAGCTACTTCTGCATGTTTGTTAAAAAAACTCTAGAATATCATGTTTCAAGTTAATCATCGACAGAATAGTAAATTGCTTGTCTTCAAAGGTCACTCCACACTAATGTATTCAATATGGCTGGATACTTGAGACTGCTAAGACCCGCTAATAATAGACCAACATTCAACAAACAATGAAATGCAGGAGAGGAAATTCTTTCTCCAATTGTTGTCGAGACATGAGAATCTGAAATCTAATATGTTGAGTATGACACAGGCCGTTTGGCAAGTGCTCAATACGTCTAAAAAAGAGCTCCCCACTTCTGTTACCGATATTCCAACACAAAAGGAAGTTACATCAGCCAACCCTAGACAACCGTTTTCTCGTTGAAAGAAAGTTATTAACATTCAGACAAAGGCCATCATTTCAGCTGGTCCAAGTTACCTTAGGTGCAGACTTGGTTTTCTGAGCCTTGGCCTTTTCCTTCTGCTTAGGCTCTTTGACGTCAGTGATGGACTTCATGGCCGCTGCAGCGTGTCTCAGGATACAGTCGTTTCCACAGTACACAGAGTCTGGCTGGGCGTTATTCTCACAGCCAGGCCCGATACATTTGGGAAGTGAAGACTCCTCCTCAGCCTTCTGCCCGCTCTTCTCCTGCTGTTTCTCGGCTGTCTGCGTCGTTTTCACCTCCACGTTTGATGCCACCTTCTCATCTGTGTCTGGCAGGGCTGTGGTGGCTGCCTTCTTCTCCAGCGCAGGTGTCACCTTCTGGTCTGCTTTGGGTACAGCTGTCTGCTGTATTGCCTGCTCCAGTTCAGTACACAATAAAATATGTCACTTTGCAAGATGGCCATAATTCTGCATTAAATATTAATTTTATTGACGACAACAATGATGACTTGTGAAAATGTGTGCGCCACTTTTTTGTAGGCCTCCTTATGCTAATATCAAGTTTTCACCCATTTGGTTTATGTGATAATTGCAACAACAGAACAGATCTGGATGAAACAGGCCTGTGTTTGTTCAGCTCCTTATCTACATTTTCAAAATATAAGAGCAGCAGCCATACGAACTCAAAACACTAACAGTTTGCGTAATGAGGTATTGTAGTCTAATCACTGACTGGGGGATAAATAAATAAATATAAATCACATTTTGCACACACATTGAAGCCCTTTTTCTGTGACTGTGGTGAAATGAATTCCAGTTTGGTTCAAGTATGAACTGTTTATGATGCACTGGTGAATGAGTCCATATTTTATGTTATAGTCATTTTTTACATTTTGATGATCAGGACAAAAACCTGACATGCAGAATGACGTACTGTGCAACGGAACAATATGTATACAAATTCAGACAATCGTGGATGGCTGGGCCTAAAGACGGTGTTATTTAAAAAACTTAAGTTAAGATCGGCTGCAGGGACCTACCGGCTGAAAGATCTTTATCTTCTTTTTCCCCGTTGGATTGGTGGCTTTCTCTATCCTGCCTTTGATGCCCAGATCCTCTGTTGGCTTCTCTTCTGGTCCAAAACCTGTGGAGGACAGAGGTGCAGCTCCGCCCAGAGCAGCTCCACACGCGTTCGCTCTGTCTGCAGCTGCAGAGGTCGCAGCGCCACAAGTCTGCAGGTTAATGTCAGCTCTGAGCCTCCCGGCCTCTGTACTTGTAGAGAGGATGGATGTGGCCGGCCTGACCACCTGGTTCTTCTTAGCGGTGCAGTTGGGGCAGATGTAGTCCTCCCCGTTTCTCTCCATCAGACGCCCGCGGGCCTCCGTGATGCCCACACAGTCTCCATGGAACCACTCCTCACAGCGGTCGCAGCAGATCATGAACCTGGCGCGCACAAGACATTTCTAGTGCCACTTTTCCACTTTTAACACTCAACACAAACTTACTGGTTTTTACTCATCATTTCAGATTTAAGAATGAAAATCACAAAAACAGCTGAAGCTGTGGTTGAAGCTACCGACGTCATAATAGAATTACAATTAAGACCAGTATTTTATTTTTCTATGTCACTTGCATCTTTGTGGCACTCATAATAGATGATACCTAACTAATACGTTTAAGCATGATAAAATACCTTTTGTTGTGTCTCTGGCGACAGATGCAGTAAAGTGCATTGGGGTCATATCCTCCCTCATCAGACTCGATGGATGATGAAGAGGTCGAGGAATCGTTCTCATCGTCGTCCTCCTCATCATCTTCATCGTCATCTTCGTCGTCATTGTCCTCTTGCATCTGGGGCTTGCGGGGCTTTCCAGCAGCTGGGGCGACTTTAGGCATGGCGTCCCTCTTGGGAGGAGTGGTGCTCTTGTTAACAGGCATAGGAGCTTTAACGGGAGTGGCCTTCTTATTGGCTGCCCTCTTTTTATTGACATAGGTTCTTATTGGTCCACGTTTTACTACCAGTGCAGCAGGCTTGTCTTCACTGTCCTCGCCGGTCTCGGTCTCCGTTTCTGCTTTGTCGTCGTTGTTTCCGTGTTCGTCCGTCTCCTCGGCGACCTCTTCCTTCTCAGAGACCAGCTCTGGCTGAGGCTGTGTTGTGTTGGTGACCTGGAAATCTTCTGGACTTGGTTCACTCTTTTCGTCTATTTTCTCCCCGTTGTTATCTTGTGGCTCGTCTTTCTTGGCACCGTCTCTGCTGTCCTCCTCATTCTCAGAGCTGCCGTCCTCATTGACTGTGGATCCTCCGCCTCCTCTGGTCTGTCTGCCTCGAGTTTTCCTTTGAGCCTGCTTCCTTGCACTACTTCTTGTCCTCCTCTCTGGGGACTCCACCTTGTCATCGACAGCCTTGGTGTCAGCGTTACCATCGAAGCTAGCCTCTGAGGCGGTCTCCGCATCCGTTGGGGTCTGAGAAGGGGGGTCCCCACTCTCCAGACTGGGAGGGGCACTCTTTCTTGACCCTCTTTTGGCAGTCAAGAGGAATTCCTCAAGTTTGTCCGTACGCTTGGACTGCCTACCGCTACGGCGGACAGGACAGCGGCTTTCAGAGCTGTTGGTTGCTGCCTCCACTGGCATTTCTCTCTTTGCGACAGTGGACCGACGGAAACCCCAAGTCTTTTTTACTTCACTGTTGGCCTTGGAAGATTTATCTGGCTCCTCTAAAGTCTTTGTGGCCACATTCTCACTTTCAGTGTCAATTGATTCGAGCTGCTCGCTATCCCCTACTCCAACATCTGCGGACAGATAATTAAATAACGTTGTAAGAAATCAATTTGAGGTATGCAATGACAACCAGAATGCAACATAAGAAACCAAGGAAATAAAGCCAAGAAACTGATTGATTTTGTAAAGCACACATATCAATCAAGACAAATGTGAAACTGATCGACTTGGATTTGATCTGAAATCACTCAAATATCATCGAACTGACACCACAATTGTGCCCAGCATTACCACAACACACCCACTCCTTAAAGGTAAAGGTAAAGGTAAAGAAGCTCATCCAAGGTACCTTGAGAGCAGCTATCCATACGGTCCTGGCTCTTCTCTGGCTCAGAGGCTAGAGAGAGCTCAGGGCTCACATTCTCCTCCATAGATGATGGAGTCAATCGCTACTTTCAAACTGAATGTCTACAGTTAAGAGAAAAGCACAAGAGACCAGCTGTGAGACACTCTTTTCACTTTATAATGTGAAAAACACTCATGGCTGCCATTTTTAAAATTCCGTAGCCAGTGCTGGGATTGCTTTATGTGTTGCAGAAGGTACACTGATTCTCATTCTAAAATAGTGTCACAAATATAATATTTCAAGTTTATATGCACCATATATTGCACAAGGAATCGGTGCTGTGTGGTTAATGAAAATGTGGCCAGTAATTTAATCACCTGTGTGTAGAACAAGAGGAGAAACAAATCTTTGGCCTTAAATCTAAGAGCACATTGTATAGATGTCGGATACTGTTATGCACTATTTCATATTTGTCCCAAATATCAAAATTACAAAAGGGCATTCTTGTTGTCTTTGGACAGGTTTGTAAAACTATTTAGAGATGTTTACATTTTTAAACCAAAAATATGATAAGACTTCTTGTCTTTTAACAAGGCAAAACCTCTTAGAACGTGTCACATCATATTACTTCCCTGATGTTGACTGGTCTGTAAAAACACAGACCTGGATTGTTGTTTTGTCTGAATTGGTGTAGTGCCTTGCACAATAGCACATTGTAATAAACAACATTTTCCCTGTGAAAACTTGATGGCTGACGCATCATGTTACAGGGGGGAGTGACTGTCTCCATTTCTGTGTATAGTCACAATATGTGCACACCCACTGCAGTCTAATCTTTAAATATTTAGGGTGTTATAGTGGAAAAACTAAACTTGACAAATATGCACATTTAGTTTGCTGTCAATAATTTTAAGACTAATTATTAAAAAGTTGGGAATACCAAATTCAAAGCAACCAGGCCTAAAACCAAAACTATTGTGGAATAATAACACAATTCAAAGCCCTTGTTTATGTACTTAAAAATTATCTGAGGACAAACATGCATTTCATATAAAGAGCCCATTATCAAAAAAGTCTGTACCTGCAGTTTATCAGCGGTGGGTGGCAGAGAGCTTCTTCAGGCTACACAAAGTTTTTGCTGCAGCAACCATCAGTCATGGTAAAAGTTAAAGGATCTGCCAGCACCAGAAAAAGGAAAACACAAGTTAGGATCAAAGTGCACTGCACAGAGAGGTTAAGAGGTAACAACCTTATGGATCAGCTATGATAACGAAAGTGGACAAAATCCATTTTCTTGAATTCAAAATGTTTACTACTTGGGATACGGTATTCACAAATTCCTCAAGTGCTCATTTAAAATGCAAACTTCGTGAAATCAAAAACAAATAAACCAAGCAAATGTGAGACCTGACTTAAATGCAAATTGTGCAGCGATGATGTCTTTCTGCTGTTATTAAAAGTAACCCCGAAAAGGATGAATTAACGAAATCATAGTGGAACGATTGCTAACGGTGCAAAACACATGATGGAGCTAAATATATGTTAGCAATTCAGGCTAAGAAAGAGACTCCTGTGTCTTTAATTACTAACATAACATTTGCATATACTTTTCTACTGCTCTCGATGATCGATGCATTGATAAGACAAGCACACAGCACCCTTTCTAATGGAAGAAAAAAAAAATCCGCCCAGACTGGAGGTGATTAAAGCGGATTGCTCCTCCAATGGTGTGCCAGTGGTCACGATACCGTGCCACGTGAATCGTAGAGGGAAACTGTTGCCAAGAGAGGTGGGAGGGGCCCCGACCGAAAATCAATTTAAAAAAAAAAACGCAATATTTACACAATCAGACAAGAAGATGACAACAAGTTTGAGACATGTAGATATCAGCGGTATCGCGTGTGATGCAGCAGCGTTTCTAGTTAACGTTAGGTTGTGTATTGATGGATGTCTCGACACACACGGACGGAGAGAGGGAAGCTGCTCACGGCCGTAACTTAGCGCCACCGACCGAACAACCACGCGTCACAAAATGTAACGCGTTTATAAGTCAAAACTGATCTGGATGCATGCACGAAAACAAACCAGACAGCAACCAAAGAGACCATTATACAACAAACTAACGTTACGCCAGAGTGGAAAATAAACAAAAACCTGCACATCCACCACCACCGCCGATGATGATGATGATGATGATGATGGCCGCAAACGGGCAGCTAGCTTATTTGCCGTTAACAGTTAGCTCTTACGATCATCGTATAATTGAAATATCTGTGTCTATGTCTGACAAAAATGCGTGTCGTTTAGTGTTTCATCTCTTGATCCTCGTCGCCGTGTAACTTATTGTTTAAATTTTTCAAACCACAATTTGCATTTATTGCAGCTAAGTTAGCAAGCCTGGCTCGTGCCGTTAGCCGTTAGCCACCACGAGCGTCGACGACGTCAACGGCAGCGCAGCGTACACCCCGAAGATAATATAGCAGTTGGGGTTATTGTTTAGAGTAAAAAACATGCAATCTTTTTCAAACCGAGTATACAGGAGACAAGTAGCAGCAACAAGTCATATCCAACCTGACAAACAAGAGTCTAACGGGTTGGCGTAGTTTTTTTTTTACTGTACACACGTTAACGCGTTAAGCTAAGCTAGCTAACTTAACGTCAGGCGCATCATGACCATCCTCGCCTTGGACAACCTGGAGCAGGAGGACAAACCATCAACAGTGGGACAAAAGAACCGGACGAACGGACGAATCTCCACAAAAACTAAACGCGGTGCTGCTAAAATACTAAATTGTTGTACTCTACCCACCTACGCGCAAGAAATACCGATGATATTATGCCCTCGTTCTTTCCTCGGTCAGTCCTCCATTTTCCATTCCCGCTGGAGCTACTGACTGACGGACTGCGGCAGATGGCTGACGGTTTACACAACCCGCTCCGCCCGGCCACAGCGCCGCCCGCCGGCCAGGAGGAACACCGAGCGAGCACCACAGGCAACAATAACACACAACACACACCCTTCTTAAATCTGTACTTAGCCTATTGCCCCAATAACCCCCTTCTTCAGGACTTCCGACATAAACAAATATTGCAATGTGCTGCAGTTTAACTTTAGTTAGAAAAAATCACAAGTCAGCATCAAGCTTACAAACTATGGGCTTTGGAAAAACCAATCCAACACATGGAGATATTTATCTATGAAAACTATAAGTTAAGTGTTGTGTGTGACCAGCACATTTTCAAGACTGTATCATCTGATGTTTTAATTTCAGAACTCATTAAAGTACTTAACCGACAGCTAAGCCTAAACTATAGATTGCAGTTTGCTTAACTATTACACCACAGTATATCCATAGAAACAGCTCATTTAAAACGTTTGTATTTGTTATTTTCTTTGCAGTATACAGCAGGCAACATTAGAATAACAAATAAATTAACATAGAATACAAAATAAGTAATTTACAGACATTTCCGTCAACAGTCCTCTAATCTAAAACTGAGGTGGTCCATTAACATGGTTTACATTTTTGCAGTTTGAAACTGTTAAACTGTTGTCCTTCACACTATGTGTATGTTTGCGACACTCAAGCATGCTCTTAAAGATACTGCTCTTTATACTGACAGCTTTATAGACTGCAACAAAGTGCATGTATATGCAGTATACATTTTTTAAACTACCCCCTCTAGTGGTTACTAACTATCTGCTGCCAGTCTCATTTCTACATTTAAAATGCTTCAAAGACCACGTGAACTGGGGGCAGTATGTGAGCCCTGAAAGGCGAACAAAAATATAAAAATAAACATAATTTGGATTGCTCCCTTAATAACCGCTTGAACACAACAATATACATGCACATATGCTTGTAGTGAAAAAACAATATATACATTTACATTTTCAAGTATGGTAAACTGGGTTATGACAAAGTGACAGCAACACTGTCAGCACTCTTCTCCACGTCACAGTCTTTCTCTGGTGGTGCAGAGACTGGCGTGTCTCTGAGAGAGTTTGGGCCACTGCTAGTCTGACCTAACCCTTTGTTTGGGAGGTCTGCGGTTGACTCAGCCTCAGGTTCTTGCTGTGGGGCAGTGGCTACAAATAGAACAAAAGTGAAAAGGAGCATTACACCTATGAAAATGTAAGAGATTAATGTCAGCAGTAACATAGCTGGTGATAATGCAGGCAAGCTAAGGAGAGGAGACATCCAGACAGAGTTAAGAACTTTCCTTGTTTGTGTAAATGTCATTGGTGGCATGTTGGAGATGACAGGTGCTGTTACCTGACTGCGTGCAGGACTTCATGTGCTCTGGCCAGTGGGCTTGCTGACAGGGGTAATCGCAGTAGCTGGTGTTCCAGCAGCAGTAGAATATGGCCTCTTTCCTGCAGTTAGCGCACCACTGTTTCTTCTTTGTCTCGTCAACTGCTTGTTGCTTCTCCAGCTCCATCTGCTTCTTCACCTCCGTCACCAACCTCTCTCTCTCCTGCTCCAGACTTTGCCTCATCTCTGCCATTGTCAGCTCTAAATTGAAATACACGAACATGAATGAGCCCAAGTAGAACTCATGAGGTCTTCATGTCAAGTATTTTTTCCACATTCCCCAAGTCTCACCAAGATTGTGCTTCATCTCTGACAGCTCTTGTTGATGCAACCACTGTAATTTTTCTATTTCGATTCTCAGTCGTCTTATCTGTGCGGAAAAAAACACATGGCATGCTGGGTAAGGAACGGTTTCATATGCATAGCCACTGCTTTGACCTGAATTGTACTCTGTAGCCCTTTTACACGTTTATATTGCCATTGACAAGCCCCTGTGTCATGATGCCCCTGCTTGTTTTACTAAACCATACAAAGTCAGCATCATGTTCCCTCAGAGTGTGATTTTTAGATCGCTAGCCACTGTTCTGGATCTGAGGGCGGATGTGTAAAGCGACAGGCTGGCGTCTGCCCTGCCATGCTCCCTTTCCCTCTTACATAGATGTCAATCCAGCTCTGTGATTATCTCCTCTGCCAGCATAAAGGCACTCATTTGGTGTTTTATACAGAACAGGGAGGCAAATTAAACGTGCAACACTGCAGCCTTGAACAGGTTGTGTAAAAGCGGCTGGTGTCTGAAAGACTGAAAGTGAACTCCTACCTCTGCTATTGTATTTCCTGAAGTGCTCTTAGACAGGTCGTTGTAGATTTCGGTCATTGTACCTTTGATTGCATCCATTATCTGAGGAAGAGACCGACATACCATATGAATAGACAAGATTCATTTAACTCATAAATTAAATTCATTCAGTGTGGCACTGAAAATGTGTAGTTTGAAAGCAAGGAACGAATCTAACACAATACATGTCAGAGTTAATGAGAAAAACAAAATGATCTGTAAGTGCTTGAGTTTCAACATAAAACATAATAAAGCTCATTATTAAGTGACCCAGGGAAGATGTAAACTAACTTTATTTGTGTACTTGGCGATGTCTGCAGCCACATCCGCCGAAGCAGTGGGGATATACTGGTCTGTTGCCACTGGAGAAGATGAAGCAGCTGTGCCTAAGCTTGATGCTGCCACCATGGCGACAGATGCTGGACTACTGGATACCAGGGTGACAGCGGATGTGGATGTGCCGAGTGGAGTGTCTTTTTGTTGAACAGCTAGATATAAAATAATGGTATTAGGGTCAATCCAAAATCTGACTTTATACAGGAAAATAAATCTGGACTCAAATTTTTGCAATGCAACACTATGTTTCTTGACAAATTTGACATCATTTTTCACATTATTTAGAAGAAAACCAGTGTTTTTAGGACATGTCCTGCTCAGTGTTGCCTAAATGCATTAAAATGTAAATACAGCAAAAAAGGCAATTTAAATTCAATGTTTTCAGAAGTTCATAGGTACACTTAAATCCTCTGTAGGTGGATCAAATATTCAATATTTATCATTCTTTTATGGTTACACCATTTGACATTTTCAGGACATTCAGTTTTACTGTTTACTGGTTCAGATGTCATTTCAAATGACATAAAACCAGTATGAATACAAAATATACATTTAAATCTGATGCTTTTAAAACTTTTTTTAAAGATATTTTTGAATTGCCAACCCTTATTTGTCACCAACCACAACATTAAGTCATCATAATAGACCAACTGATGAAGTATTTCACATGCACAAGGGTAACTGTGAGTACAAACTGGTAATCATGCACCTAATGATTTATTCAACATATATACTGTACACACTATGGCCCACGCTCTAAGTAAAGGGACACTTGTAAGTAAAACCATGTTATGTACCTTTGACAGCCTGTCTGGTCTGATAGCGCGTGCTTTGTGAGGACTGCTGTGCTGAAGATGAGGATACTGCTGTGGAGACGTTCCCAGCCTGTGTCTGGGTCGGCGCCTGAGTCTGGCCCTGTCTGGGTGACGACGCCTGAGCCTGGGTGGTCGCCGCAGGCTGCTGGTTCTGTTGCTGCCGCTGCACCTTCTGCATGTGCCACTTCTGAGAGGAAGTCTGAAACTTGGCGGTGGGATTCCACACCACGGCTCTCTGCACCACCGGCACCGTCTCTCTGGGCAGCAGAGGGCGCTGTTTCTTCAAAGCTGGAGTTGGGGAGGCCAAAGAGGAGGAGGAGGAGGAGGAAGAGGGGGCTGTTGCCGTAGCGCTGGAAACAGTTGCGAGGCTTATGGTTGCAGGGGAGGGAGTAGTGAAGGAGACCATGGGGACAGGAATGGCCATTGAGGACTGTGTGGAAACACTGGAGGGTGTGGACAGAGCTGCACTGCTCTGAGACGGGACAGTGGATGGGGTCAGGGCTTTACCTGAGGGAAACATTGCCTTCATTACTCACCAGTTCCATTTGTACTAAAAGTTTCTGAATTACAAATGCTGAAAAGTGACTTTATATTTTTGATTATTTCTCACGGGATGAGCAGAGAAAATTACAACTCTTACCTTCAGTTTTACCAGTAGGTGACTCTTTAACATTGGTGGTTTCTTTCTTGCTCCTCCTAATGGCCTTGCCTCCCTGTTCCTCCCCGAGGTCAATAACCAGCTCCCTCTCAGAGTCAGAGTCCTCCACTGGCACAGGCTGCTTTGCTTCGTCTTTCACTTGAGACTTCTCTCTGGCAGCAGGTGATGCGGGGGGTGCTTTGGTCTTCTCTGGGCTCTCTTTTTCTGAATCAGAGCTCATTTTCTCTTTAGTTGGAGCATCTGTTGCTGTTGAAGCAGTGTCGGCTGCTGCAGTCTCAGATTCCATCAGTGAATCAGCTTTACCTTCCTTATCTTGGCTTGGTAAAGCTTGGTCTTTGACTTGAGTCTTGGGAGGGTCCTTCTGGGCTTCATTGTTTGGTGCTGCGTCCTGACTATCCTTGGTCTTTTGCTCGTCATCACTGGCATACTCACTGTCACTTGAGTCAGATTTATCAGAGTCCTCTGAGTCACTATGCTCAACACCTTTATAAACATCCACAGAGATCTCATCGATACCTGCAAAGCAGAGGAGAGGGGAGGGTGCTACATGTTTATTCAACATGTTGTGCAACTGGAGGTAGTCTCATTATTATGATAAGAAACACATCACATAAACAGACACATTGTGTCCAAAATATATTTCATTAGGAGAGAAATACATTAAAAAGATCTATTTTCTTTTCCTATTTTCCAGTTTCTTCTGTACTGACCCAGCTGTGCCTTGCAGCTCTCAATGGTTTTGTCCAGATTCAGCTGGAAGCGGCTCTTGATCTGTCTTTTTGGAGAAGTGAGGACTGGCGTGGCTCCTTGCTTCTGCTGGACTGTTTCACTAAGCTCTTTTAGGTCCATTTCTGCTTTGCTCCGGTCTGAGAGAACACAACGTACATAAATCCAAACTCTAACATGTGCACAAGAGAAATACTGCATCTTATTTCTTTGATTATTATAATAGATCATTTCTAGGTGAATCATGTCCGATGGTGTTCTGCATTAACTTACAGAGAACGGATGTTTTAGGCATGTTACGTACATAAGATGGAAATCTCACCTAGATTCAGGTTCAAAATGCTTCCTGTCTGTGGCGTCTTCTCCTGCTTGGAGAGGCCAGGAGCCTGCGAGTGGAATGGTTTGGGACTGTCCAATGAACTGCCTGCAGGACCAGGCCGAGGATGGGCGGGGGAGGCTGTTCAGAAACATTGACTTTTAAATGAGTTTTTCTCCCGTTAACACCACATGCTTGTTGCTATATTGAACTGTGTCTGGTAGAATACCTGTACAGTCCATGGACTCTTCTCCTGTGCTGTACTGGCTGTTTGAGGCTTTAGTCTGCGTTTTGTCTGCTGTCTCCTGTTCCCCATCTGAGCCGGTATGAGCGGAGGAGTTGGTGCTCATGGGGGAGCGTGGCATGTCGCTGAGGGGGAAACGTCGCCCAACAGAGCCCCCTCCCACCCCTGTCCCAGACAACATGGTCCTGGCCAAAGGGATCTTGGGTGACGCCGTCATATCAAAGCTCAGCTTGATCTTCTCCTGTTTCTCCGATTTGACTGGAGTGGACGAGGGGTTGGAGGGATCCAGCAGCATCTGGAAGTTGTTGTCAGGAGTGTAGGGTGTCCTGAAGGGGGCATAGTTAAACACCCCAAACTTCTTCCTCATGTTCTCCACATAGACCTCCATCTCTTGCATGGCACTGTTGAAGATGCTTTTGGTCTTCTTTACAGAGAATGGAATCTCTTTGGACATGAGGTAGCAATTGTTTAAGGGAACCCATGCCCTGAAGAAAATCACATCGTAATTGTTACTTTAAAAAAACTTTTTTTTAAAAGTGTGACTGATCCCAAATAAACGAGGCACAAAGGGCTGATACCTGTCATGTTGACCAAAGAAGCGAGCGTCTACCTGTCCATCTTTGTCCCGCAGAGCTTTAGCAGGCCAGAATGGAAATCCTTTCAGTTTGGCCCACACTAGAGGGTGTGGGTTACTCTGCAGACATACAGTAAAACACTGGAACTAAGTGTATGTATTCCAGTGATTTATGTTTGAATGGCTAAACAATCTGGCGGAATCATCAACAGAAACTTCAAGTTACTCTACTAGCTTACACAAGGCTCACAAAACCAGTTGTCTCTCTTTTGGCAAGCAGATAGATAACACTCTGGACAAACTTCAATCTCATTCATCTGCAAAAAAAAAGAATAAATATGTGTTTGAAATGCATTTCAGCAGACATTTCTACTACTATAAATAAAGTATGGGCTCGGCTTAGATATAAGCTTTTCACTGACAAAGACTCACCTCATGTTCACAGATTTTAACTATGACTTTAGCTGTAGCTGTCAGTTTGTGATTGCCTGAAACAAGAGCGTGTTGTGTTAAACTCTGCAAATATAGACTAGACAGTTGTAATTCAACATTATTGCCAATTATCTTTCAGTGGAATTGCATTATAATGATAATTATTTATGTGACATATCCTCATCTATACCAGTATTTGAAAATATTCTTATTAGTGGTAATTTATATATTTATATATCACTTTGCTTAATAATATTATTTTCGTATACTGTTAAGAATATACAACATACCTCCATTGTATATAATACAGTTGTGCAAAATCCATTTTGCATCAGCCAAGAAGGCCTCTGTGCAGCCATACATTTTCTTTTTGATATTCTGTAATGCAAAGATAAAAAGATGCTCATTTATCATATTGTACAATTCTTCTACATTCACCGTTGCAAAAAAAAACAAACAAAAAAAACATTTGTTGTACCTTCTCAAGTGTGCAAAGGTCCATAGGATGAAAAATGTACTCTGCATAATCTGGATGTTGTTCAAGAGAGACAGGTTTCTGGAAGGGTTCAGTCTATAAAATTGAGTACAAAGAAAAAAGAGTGAGGGCAAACAAAAGTCTCCAGCTTCACAACCTTCCCCTCTACCGCACATCAACATGCTACCACTATGCTACTACTTAAAACTCTAAAAGCCGCTTCAAACAAAAGGAGGAAAACCAGTGGAGGAGAAAATCATGACGGGGTCTTGTTAGTGGTGTAATTGATTACCCAATTAAAAGTCTTTCTCTGCGTGGAAGCTGCATGGGGGGAGCGAGATGACAAGCGGGGATGATCCTGAAAGAGAGTGAGAGGGGCAGCTGTATCCTCACCACCAGCTAGCATGTTTACCTTCATGGTTTCCAGCCATGACAGGCCCATCATAGCACAATGACTGTGATTGTTAGTTCTGTTATTAGACACAATTTGCACATGCAAATCGATAATAGATCATGCTGGACAGATACTGTATGTAGACAGATTAAACATCAGGGTGCAGATATTATCTTGCACGACTGATGGGAATACGATGATAAGAAAAAAGGAGTGTCTTTTGGTTGCAAAAGCAATCTTAAAATCAAGGCTGCCCAGAAACAATCACATGCCAATTTTCAAAGATAAAGGTTTTCCAATTAGAAAAGGCAGAAATTTAAATGAGAATAAGCAGAATAACCCATTTGTGATAAAGCCCTAATACTGTATAATTAGCTTGGTAGCATGAATTTCCTATAAAGACAGAGGGCCCAGAATACTTACACCTGGTTGCTTCATCTTTTGAAGAGCAAACTTTAGTAGATAAGACAGCTGGTCTATAGTTAGCATCATCATGGCTTTGCTCTGAGTCTCTATGCACTCGGCAACTGTTATTTTCTAAAAGACATCGAGAGGAAACAATTGAACATGTTGATTATATCCCATTAACCCATAATTACACAAATATTACAATAGGTTTTGACTGCAGGCTTTGAAATACAGTACGTTCCAACACCCACACACTATGCACAGTCCTGGGTGAGTACCTCACACTCCGGACAGAACCAGTCGCCCTCGGGCTCGGCTGGTAGTTTGAGGCACTTGGCATGGTACACCCTGGGGCAGAGCTCACAGCAGAGCACCTGGCCCTCGCGGTGGCACAGCCAGCAGTAGAAGTCATTCCTGCCGTCCTGCGGTACAACATCAACAGGGTCTGTGGTGAGTGCTGGCTGCTTCACATAGTAAAAGGGACCATGTCTTAGTTCTGACTGGAATGCAGGCAAAAGAAACACAAAGTTGGGGAAGGTCAAAATCAGGCCAGAGATTAGAAAAGCCAAGCAAACATGCACAACATCAACAAAAGGTACATTAAAGTCAAGAGGTACACAACATAGACTGTGCAAGGGTTACACACCAACTGCTGTTGTGGGTATAGTATAACCATTGAGCTTTAAGAGTCAGCATCACATTGCTTTCAGTTCTGTGATGAAAGAACAGACAGTTTGGATATTATTTATCCTAGGTCATATGATTAAGTCCTGTGATTTCAGTCTGTATTGAGGACACAACCATCTCCAATGTGCAGGAGGGTAAACGATGTGAACAGCTTTGATTAAACTGACAGAAGCTCAGGCAGCTCATCATTTACAAAGGACAACCTAATGTGCCGAGTGTACGATACCAGAAATCATTTACCTGGTGTGCATTTGTGAACTGCTTTAAGCACAAAGCCAACAAGGCATTGACATAAAATACACAAGTTAAAAGTTATGACTATGTCATTCTGTTAGATTGCTGAGAATGTTACTAAAATAGCTAAAACAAAAAAACATTTGCCATTGGTGAGTGATAATCTGAATCAATTAACTTCTGTTATCAGCAGTCAAACAATATTACCTAAAAGTGTCAAACAGTGTTTTACAATTCACAGCATACTGCGCCTCAAAAACCTCAACAATTAGATCTAATAGAGCAGATAGAGGCTGGAACCCCAAGATAACCTATGGTATATTGTGCTACTGTTAAAATACATAGGACCTGATGGGGTGATGATTCAAATTCATAACAAAGATATGCAATTAACAGTATGATTCAAAGAGTTTCAGATATAGAAGTACCAAAAAGAAAAGTTCAGAGCTAAAATTTCTGGAACAAGGGACAAACACCACTGCATCGGTATCACAAAAGAACAGATGGTGCTACTGATGTAGAAATAATATAATATAATATCACTCTGCTCCATCCCATGAGCAAGCAGTAAAGTACTGGTTGAAAGTCAAGGGCAGAAGGGGTAATTTAAGAAGGATGTAGAGTACACACATCTCCCCTTTGACAATTTAAATGTTAAAAAAAATTAATTGCAGGAACGTCAGCTACAGTGAAGTTGCTCAGTCACCAACAGCTGGTGTTCTTGCTCAGTGAACCTACCATGAATGAATACAAGCCTTTGACAGAATATGATTTACTGATCGTAACCAACCACTTACTCAACACCGCAGAAGGTGATTATTATGATTGTGTTATCAATAGTATCAGTCATCCTGATACTGGAACAGACAAATACTTATGCAAATGCTGTATCCCAAGATGGAGATTATATTAGTGCACATGCAAACCTCATCTACCTTGTTGGCAAAGAGGCGAAACATGTTCTTTGTATTGAAGTCTACTGATCATCTGACAATTTCATGGCCTTGTTTTGAACTCTATATTGGTTTATACATATCTCATTAATGAGCTCAACTGCTTGATGATGAAAAATTGAAAAAAGTTTTACAAGGTGTAACAATGAATACCAATCAGCTCAGAGTGATCGCAGCTATAATCCTGTTTTTTGGGATTGGAGCAGGTGTGACCCTTTTGTTTAAATCTTGATTGTTGAGTTTTGCTTTGATTGTTACCTGGTCTTTGCTGCTGCTCACAGCACCTGGTTTCTTCTTCTTTTTCATTGGGCATGGGGAGGTTTCAGCAGATGAGTGACCGTTTGACGAGTGAGACGGGCTCGGCATCTTTCGTTTTGGGGCCACGCGCTCTGTTGACGCCGTGTCTGAAACTGCCAGACAAAACTCAGAGATTACACAAACCAGAGAGAGAGAGAGAGAGAGAGATCACTCATGGCCTCTTTACAGCAGGAAACCAGAATAAAACCACTTCACAAATCAAACAGAGGATTGTCAACCAATCTGAAAACAAACTTGTCTGGTATGTTACCTTTGGATCGTGTTGAGATCTCCATTCCTTCTGCCGTCTCTTTTCCCTCTTCCTCTGCCACACTGATTCAGAAAAGATCATTATCAATGGTTTGGTTTAAATATAACCTATAGCAGAAGATGTCCAATATATATTAGTGAAGGTCTATTATTAGGTAAAAACAAGTTATTTGATATTGTTCCACTGAAAGTGTAGAGGTATGAAAACACCCTTGAAATGCTGCGCATTATGATCAGTGTTAAGACTGTAAGACTGTAATACATCCCTGCTAGACAGTCTCATCTACTCCTTAATACATTCTCAAGTTGTTAGTCGCATTTACTCCTTAATACATTCCCCAAGTTGTTTCAGACAAGAAAGGCCAGTTTTGCCAACAGGCACTCTTTCGACACTAATATAATTGTGGTTAAATATGGGACACCCAGCTGGGAACAGATGCATCATAACTCTTCTGTAAAAGTTTATATTAATGTCTTTAAAACACAATTTCCTGGAGTGCTGATAAATGCCTTTTAAAGTGTGATTACATCGCTGCAGCTGACAAAACCTCTTTTGTTGTTGCAATTCACAACAAACAAATTATATAAAAAGAGCAGAGAATGTAGGACAAGACGGCATGAAAACAATCATGGCTGAAAATACTCATAATACAACAATTACATCATAGAAAACCACATCAACAATCAAGGCAACACATACGCATATTCCATCTGTTAAAAATATCACAACCTCAATAGTTAACCAATACTAGAGCAATAGCAGCTCAATGCGCAGCCATTCTCAGATTATAAAGAGCAGGCTCCTGTCTCCACCGGCCACAGGTCTATAAATAGTAAACATAAAAACACTGACACAATCTACAGAGTCTGAACGTCCAACATGACAACTAAGACTGTCCTGCTATTTTTACAACATTCAAATGATTGTGATTGAGTAAGTCACATACTAAGAGACAGTAAATCAAAATGGATTGCATAATCACAGCCCCAGTTCTGTGGAGGAAAATGTTCCCTTGAATGAGAGCCACTGTGTGCTGTGTTTACCACCTTTTATTCATAATCTGCCCAACAGGTTTTCCTCAGTATCACTTCTACATGATTCACCTTGGTTTGCAGGCGCCCTGTTGTCGATCCTGTTATTGTTGCCATTTTCCCTGACGCCACAGCAGATGCATCGGCCTCAATGTTCAGATGGCTTCAATTATGACAATTTTCATTTCACTCACTCCTGAGCAAAGCATCATTTTTTAAGTACTGTGTGGTACAACAGTCATACACTGAAAACAAATGTGCTGCTTTCATTTCAATTATTTTTGCTCATCAAATCCCACACACCCCCTCCTCCCCTCCCCTCCTCCGCCAGTAAATAAGGATGAAATGACAGGCAGAAACACAGCAAATCTGCAGACACAGGCAGGAGTGCAGTGAAATGGCTTTACTGGCCTCCTCATCTAACCTGTCTGGACAGCCTCAGACAATCTACCCCAGCAACATCCTGTCTTGTCCTTGCCAGGAAATACAGCAACAAGAGGCACAGAGAAAGACGTGGACCAGGGGACGAGAAGGAAAATCAATCCTGCTCATCCTGACACAAACATTTTTAAAAAATCAAAGAGCACAGAGCACACAATACAGTCTATTGTAACCTGCTAAAACATCCCTTCCCACACCCACCATTTCCAGTACATTCATGCTTCAATGTAGGTAAATCAACAGCATACCTTTTTCCTTACTCACATACAGACTCTTCAGCCTATTCTTTAATCTTTTTCAATTATTGAGGGCGTTGGGGGATGAGGGAAAAGATGGGTCCAGGTTTCCCAGAAGGCCTTCTCTCCCTGCTGCTCTCTCCTGCAATTGTCAATCTTTAACCTCGGCTGCAGACCGCCGATTGGCTCCAGCACCACACGGAGGTGCCTGATTGGGTGCTCAGCCTCAGTGTGCCACACAGGCTCTCTTCTCCCCGCTCTCCTCAGCCACAGTGCTGCAATGCAGAGAGGACTGCTCCTCGCTGTTGCTACAAAACCCACTGAAAACCAAGTCTTTCACTCTGGTAAAAAACCCCATACAGAAACATACCAGCTGTGTGCCTTTTATCAGACATGTAAAACGTAGCTCTACGGGCGAGACAGGGAGAGGATCAGATTCCCTCCCTCACTGTGCTCTCAGCCAGTCTATGTGTATGGCGTCCATTTTGAAGACTCTCTCTCTCTCTGTCTCTCTCTCTCTTTCTCTCTCTCTCTCTCTGACCACTGTGTGCACCGCACGCACACACACAACACGTACACACAGCATCAGTCAAATCTGCTGTAAAGGACCACATGCAGCTTATTATGTACGCCAGCATGTTGATATGCAGCATGGGCCCTAATAGTGGACACAAAGACAGGCAAGGCTGGAAATGTCACAGGCCTCCCAAACAGTGTGGAAGGCATAATCCTCTTCCTCTCTGTCCAATTCTGTTTTCAGCATGTACTGCCTGATAATCAATATCTGCCCAGAGATTTGAGTGTGAGCAACTGTGAGCTAGAAAAAAAATGTGAATAACGCAAATGAATACGACTTTCCATCTTTTTGTATGACCAACTACAGCCATTTAATTTAATAGATATTTAAAGCACAGATACAAGAATCAAGTACCACCCATCCTTCAAAACAGAAACAAATCTCACCAACTACATAATCAAGGCAAGTCCAAGGTCAGCTGGTGGGTATACTAAAGACAAGACACCAACTAAACAGGCTGTGTGTGTCGGTGTAATGCAGATTTAAGTGTGCCTACACCATAGTGGAATGAGGGGATTAAACGCATTACCAAGCACCATTCACAAAACAGTGAGGGGGGATTTGCTGTCTCAGTGACTGCAGGCAGTTCCTGAACCCTGGTCAAGCAACATTATGTGCACCATTATGCCCAGGCCATAGTTCCCATTGATATATTTAATTCAAAGCCATTGTCAGATATCATCCACTAATACTGACAAAACAAATCTCACATATTCCATCTACAATATATCAAATGTTCAAGAATAAAATAACAATAATGAAAGTCTGTCAGAAACAAATAGTCATAACAAATAATGATTTTAATCTGATTCATGCAAACAGAAAACCAACACCAACACCACTAGTATATATAAACAGAATTAAATCAAACCTTGTCGACTTCAAACAGGTTCTCAAGCCTCTCTGATGAAATGAGGTTTCTATGCAGAGCCTTTTCAGAGGAAGTCCTTCCCTTCTTCTTTCCTTCTCTCTTACATACAAATACCCAGTGTGCTTGGAGCAGAGGGACAGAAAGGGGAAGCTCTCTAAAATGGCTGACACTCGGCAGCAGAGAACAACACTGGGAGGCAGTGCACACCATTAGGTTCAGGCAATTCCTCCAACCCTGTGATAAATAAGCTGCTACGGCATACTTGGTCTGTAGATAATTGGCATTTTAGAAAACTGTCGAGCAGCTTACTGGATTAGGGGTGTAAAAAAGGATGTTTTTTTTTCCCACCCACCTAAGAAGGGGGCATTTTTTTGGTGAGGGGAACAAGATTTGGGTGAGGTGAAACAAAATTATGCAACTAGACAGTTTACAGTGTCCCTCATCACCATGTTAGTCTGGCAAACAATTAACATCTATGCCCTGCTGCCTTGCTCTCCCATGCCAGTTTGAGGCCTAAATTAAACTTGCTGTGCTGTCAGTTTACCATCTGTTAATTCCTCTGGGGACTCCCCTCTGCACTGCTCCCTGTCTCTCCCATCCCGCCTGGATCTCTCACCAGGCCTGCCATCTTGACAGCACAGGCCAAGGGGAAGCTCCAAAACCTCAGTCCTCTTTTAATCTTGACAAAACAAAGCATGTTTTCTCAGTCAGCATTCAGTGACTATACAGTGACCTTACACTTGACCTGTGGCCCGCTATTGTACGTGTCTAGACAGCCACCCACTTTGCAGAGGCAGTCTGTTGAACTGTACCATGCTATGCTCTCTTTTCAGACTGCACTTCTATGCTCTGGGGTGACAAATACTCTTCCCCCTCCCCCAGTCTGTCAGACAAACATGTATTAGTACTCAGGCACGGATCACAGACAGTGGCTGGTGCCTTATCAACAGAGCAGAATATGTGAAAGAATCAAAATAGGGCTTACCTCTGTGGATGCATGGCTAAAAACTCTGTGTGATATGTCAATGCTTATTAAAACATGGAGGACAGCCCTGTCAGCCCTCACCCTGCTCAGAGCATAGCCACGGCTCTCCAAGCTGTCCAACTCACTGCTCTGATAGAAGGCACACTGAGAGTGGCCACGCGTGCAGACAAAATGTAAGGCAGCTGCTGATTGGCCAGTGCATTTCCTGGCTGCTTGTCTTTTGTTCAGCACAGACAAGCTGAAACGCAGCACTCAGAGCAAGAGGAGCTAGGCCCAGATCAAAATAATCAGGCACTGACTGTACACGTATCGGCTATGGAGAGGCCGATATACAGCTTTTTGTTTCATAATCGTGCTATTATAGAAACAGGCTGTGGTGTAACTATGAGGAGTAGCCAGCAGATGTGAACATAAAGCTCAGACCTGAGGCCGTATGCTTATGGAGGAATTTGTCTCACTAGTTCCCACCCTCAAGTTAAACTAATCATCATGGGAAAGAAATAAAAGGAACAGTCTGACTGAGTAAATAGTCACTGAATTCAATGCACTGTTTCTTTGCCCTCTAAAGGTTTGATGACAGTGTTTTACAAAAAAAAAAGCAAACTAAACCATAGTCAAGTGATTTGCCTGACTCTGGCCTTTGAACTGGTTTGATCACATGTTTACAATGTGATTCCAGATAGGCCAAGAGTATACTGTTAAAGAAACAATGGCTTCTGTTGTTGTATTGCTCCACCATGGAGCGAGATTTAACAACATCTTTACAAGACTTCATAGTTTGCATGAAAATGTACTGAACCTCACATTACTTTGTAAGTACATTTCTGCATTAATTTTGCAGCTTTGTTTTTTCTTTATTGCATATCTTTTGATATTTCCCAATTTTTCGCCATATCTACTTATTATTTTCCCTTAAAAGTTAGCTGACACATTGTTTTTTTCTCATAAATGTCAATAATCTGTGGCTTTTGTCACACACTTCAAACACACTCAGAGTACTTTATTGGGAACACCATAACGATACTGGGTAGGGTCTGCGTTTGTTCTCAAAACAGTCTCTTTTCTTGGTGGCATGGACGCCTCAACATGTTGGAAATTTTCCTTTGAGACTCTCATTGTGCCATGATTGCATCACTTAATTTCTGCATATCTGTCCGCTGCACAGTCATGCCTCTCAATCATGTTCTGCCACAATAGAAAGTTGTTGTAATGGATTCAGATCTGGTGATTGAGGACACCACTGACATCCAATGATCTCATTTTCACAATCATAAAACTGTTTTGAGAGGACTGTTGCTTTGTAGCACAGTGCTTTATTATGCTGGATGTGGCCATTATTAGATGGTAAATCGTGGCCGTAATGTGATGCACATGGTCATCAACAGTACTCAAGGAGTCTGTGACATTCAAACAATGATTTATTGGCATTAAAGGACCAAAAGTGTACCAAGAAAACAGTCCCCCTCCACTATACGACCAGCGCCACCACAACTCTGAAGTGTTGGCATAAGGCAGGTTGGGTCCAGGGATTGATGTTGACGCCAAACCCTGACCCTACCATCTGCTGCCTCAGCAGAGTCCACATTATTCGCACCAGGCTACATTTTTGCAGCCTTCAACTGACCAGTTTTTGTCCATCTGTGCAATATTGAACACATGAGCATATTGCATAGATAACAGCTATTGTTATCTTTTGGTATCTATTGTCCCCGCAGCCTGTATAGTAAAGGTTTGTGAACTGGACTTGGGCTTGATTTACTTAACAGACAGAAATAAATTCTTCTGTTGTATATTCATAGTTTGCGTTAGGCTGATCTACAATAGGTTTTCTGATGGTAAAATATTCAATTGACACTTTTTGGTGATAATGGCTAATTTTGCTTTGATCCCCAGGGGCAAAAAAAAAAAAACCTTCTCAGGGCCTTAGAGCAGGTGATGAGGTGCATAAGCAACATTTTTGATAAATTGGTAAGCCTGTGCTAGAATAGGATATCAACCAGAAAAACGTGTCTTAAAACTAAGCTTGTCTTAAAAGAAGGCCTTGTTTCACAAACCAGCAGACAAAAAGTGAACCTGTCCTTGGTTATGCAGCCTTGTTTGGACATCTCTGCTAGGGTTAGACATTGTAAATCCTTGCGCACATTGTAGGCCCCACAGAAACATGGCAGCTCAATAAAGATGGTGCCATGACGCTAAGTGATATTAAAGCAATAAAATTTAAAGTAGGAGCTCCGTGGGCTGTCGTTTGTGTGGGTCAATAACGACTTAATGTGAGCAGATAATAATAATAATGACGCTAACTACTAGCCTTATGTGGTTTAGCTAATCTAGCTCCACTGCTAGCGTAACTTTAGATGAAAATACATGCACAATTAAAATGCGTGTGATTAAATTACTGAGAATAAATAAACTGGGAGCAACGTTAACTTACGTTTCCTAATTTTTTTTTTTTAGCTCAATGGATTTTGTTGAATTTGAATTTGAGTTTCCTGCACGATGCCATGTTCACAATGCTCACCAATTGACCTTTGCATAACACGCTTATGGTTAACATTAACTAGCTAATAAGTCAAGTTAAAGGTAATTAAGAGCTAGCCCGGCAGTGATAACTTAAGATAACGATGTCGTAAAACACATATGCTTCATTTCTGACTTGAATTAACGATATAACATTAATACTCTGTCGACACAACGTATGAAAATGGCCTAATTTTTCCCAAATCATATCGTGTTACATTTGTCAATCTCCACTGTACCGTTTGGTGTCCAGACAGCGACGGTGACCCCTTTGCCAGTGGCCGCCGACTGGTAACGACCCGCGACCTCCCCAAGATGGCGCCCGAGTCAGACTTTCACTGTTCAGGCCAGCTGCTTGAAAACCCTCCTGGCGCATGCAGTCAGTCAAAGTGGTAAATGTGTTTTTGTTTAGCTCTTCTTCCTTGCTTTTGGTTTGTTTTTTGTTTTTTGTTTTTTTCCCTCAGTGCTGTGGTGCTTTATCACTATTTGTTCATTGAAAAGCCAAGCTGTGCAAAGTTTCTGTTTATACCCGTGGCTTGAGGCTTTGGTCTAGGCTACACTGTTTTTGATCAACCATAGGCTTTATGTAACTGCTACTTTTACTGATGTAGCCTACACATTGTTGTTGTGTGTTAATGTAGTTCATGTCATCCAGGGTATTTTAAAAGGGAAATGTCTATGGTTTCTGTCCTATTATAGATTCTAAGGATAATATGCTGAATCACAATGCAGTTACAACTATAGGAGTAGGCCTAACCTTGTGTCTTTTCATTGTGTTTTAGAGTTTTAGAGTCAGAAATATTATATCAGTATTTTTCACATGTAAAACTGCTTTATATTATTATTAATAATAACATTCATATTATTAATAATATCCATAATAATAATAATAAACACTACTGATGGTTAATCAATCGGTAAGCCTATGTCTTCACTTAACCTTAAATTTGTAAATATTTGACACAATATCATGGATTGTACACCTTTTGTTAACCTGTCACTCATGCAATTGTATAAAGCTGTTTGAAAATAAAATCTCAGAAAAGTGTTCTCTGTCCCTCTGTATTTTAGCTCATAACGACCAAAACAAAATCTTGTCATCTTGTTGTTTTATTTTCTTTTTTAGCGTGAGAATTTGGGGGATGGGTATGTGTTTGGGACAAAGAAAGGCATGCTGCTAGCTGTTTGCAGGTAAACCCATCTGAATACATTAATGATTATGGGGCTATCTCCTGTCCTTTCAAACTGTTATCTTCTGTCCTTTCAGAGTGGAGAGGGCAAGCGGGGATGGGATAAAGTGTCTCACACTTACTGAGGGGGGAGGTCAGTTTGCCATGTTTTGTGGGGGAAGGGGCACAAACAGAGGGCCACGGGGCCCCTCCTTGGGTCTCTATGGAAAGGAATTGAGGCTCTTTCACAGGCACACACAAACAGAAAACACACACATGGTCATTTACAATTTGATTATTTCATCATGGAATCATATCAAGACTTCCCAACCATTAGTAGGAAATATACAAAACCCTGGGTTAGTATATCTGCAATCAGGATTTGGATGAATATTTTGAATAATTGCATGAATCGTTTATTTTTCACGTTTGCCAGCTGTGTAATACTTAAGGAAATACACGATGCCTTGCCAACACTAACTAAATGTTTTGAATTGCTCATTAGTAGATTAAAATGTTCCAACAGTGGTAATGAACCTCACTGCCTTATCAGCAGCTGCTTTAGCTAAAACTGCAAGAAGATTTCTGTTTTGCATAAAAGTTTTTTATGCTGATTGTGTGGGGAGCTATGTTCTGCAAGAAAGAATATTTACCAGCACACTGCATCTTCTTCTCTCTCCTCACCTGTATCCTGCCATTCTCCCTCCATCTCTTCTGGACCCGACCCATCTCGACAGTAGCAAAAGTTCAGCATTCGTGTGTATGAGAAATCACCATGGAAACAGTTTCCTCCATCCTCAGACATGTTCAGACACCACAAATGGCTCCACGCTCCACTCTGCATATATGTTAGTGCACTTTATAATTGGTATAATTGCAAGGAACTAAAAGGTCAGATGTGATGCAGTGGGTGGGATATTCTATTCAACAGTGCAGATTGTGAAATATCTTTACTTTGTCAGTTTTTTCCTGTAGGCCCTATATGTCAGGCCACATTATAGACCTAAACATTTGACATCTCCCAGAATAACAACAGTGGAAAACCTACATTGTACCTACTTTGATAGAAGTTGCACAAAGCAAAACAAAACAACATTTAAAAAAAAATATCAAAATCAGTCTGGACCTATGAAATGTGTCCATGCTGCTCTTAAATCAAATTAAACTGCTTTTCAACATAATTTATGTAATGCAAAAAAAAAAATATTTTTACTATTTAAAATGTGGTCGTTTTAATGAGAAATCCTAAAGAACATACCAACCTGATTCACCATGGTTATGATAAGTCATAGCCAGCCTATAAATACATTTTTAAATCTCTCCTCTAATAATATCAGTGACTGCTACTCATATCACCTATGGGTATTAGTGTACGTGTAGTTCATTTACAGAACGTGTCAAACAGTTTGATGTGGCTCGCCGGGGGAAAGCAACTACATTACCCAGAAGCCCCGGCGCTCCGCTACAAGCTGGCTCCCTCCGCTCTGGGAGTGTTTCCCATTTAAACAAACACCGTCCTGCTGAAGATGGCGGAGAGTTTGTAGAGGCGTAAAAGAAACTGCTTCACTCAATGAAAGCGTCGAAGCCGGTGAGTTTTTTTTTTGTTGCTACTGCAAATGCTTTACGATTTGGTTATAACCGAGTTTTTGAACACGGCTGCTATTGTGTGTTTGAACGCGCTAATTCGTCTCAGAGGCAGTTAGTAGTGTAGTGTTGCTCCGCTTCTTCCGAGCAGGCTGTGGTTTTATAACGCTACCGTGATACAACGAACCACCTTACTACTTGTGTCTGTATTTGTTATGAAAATGTTTCTGTTTTTGTTTTTTTGTGTGTGTGACCATCGCGATAATTCCCATCAGCCCTGTCGCGACAGTGCTCCAGTCTTAACACGGTTACGGTGTTTGTTGGTGTCTCCATTATCCGCTAGCAGCTACAAAGTTTACGAGGCACGGGCTCCCCGACTGACTCGCTGAGGTGCAGCAGCAATAGTCTCTCTAGTTTGTGGACGGACGCTGAACTCGATTGAGTTTCAAAAACGTTAATGTTATCCCTCAAGCGCCGCTAAGTTGTGCTCATTGTCCACAACACAACTGAACTGAACAGCACAGCAGCTCTGGGGAGAGGACACTGTGTCACTACTACATCTTTTTCTTTTTAATAACCAAGACTGGTCTGGACTTTGCTTTTGCACAGTTTCGGTTCAAGAGACAGCCTCTCGTTGTTATAGTTGCACTGCATGAGTTGTTTCGTGCAGCAAAGAAGAAAACAAAAAAATCAAGATAAAAAAAAGAAGAAATAATGTATTGCTTCTCGATGAATGTAGAAGAGGGGGGTTACACACGTCAGTTTTCTATCGTGTAATTTGTCACACCAGCAATGTTAACAGATAGGAGCAGGCCAGTTTATCTGGCGTTAGGTTATACAGTATAGGATTATAGATACTGCTGCTTTTTCACAGCAGACTATCGTGGTGCATGGGGGGGAAATTTATGATGAGTTGCAGCTCATGATAAACTACCGTGTATTTACCAGTTCATCAGTAGTTCCCCAGTGCTGACAATCAAACTTGAAGCTCAACGTGGCTGCCCTGGAAAATCCACAGCATCTGTTATTTATTTGCATAGCTGTAGAGAGATTATGTATCCATGATTGTAATGGTTGGTAAAATGGGCCATCACACTGTGATGAACGTTGGTTTTCACTGCTGATAAATCATATTTAGGTGTGTGTGAGTGTGAGTGTGTGTGTGTGTTTGAGAGAGGCAGGCAGACTAGTGGCAGGAGATGAATGTGTTTCAGTGCAGCGGAGGGTTGAACGCTGGTAGGGTTCAGGTAGAGTCCAGGTTTGCTTTCTCTCTTGCTTCTCAATGTGCATGCTGAGCACTCAGATTTGGAGGTGGTAGAAGGACATTCTTTGAGCGCATGGTCATGTGTAGGCAGACAATGAGGAGCGAGGTTAGTCATTCCACTGAAACGGTTGAGGTCTAGGTGTGCTGTCGCTCTCTTCGCCTGGGGCCATCCCTGCCAATACTTGCAGGCATTTACAGCTCAGTGCTCATTTCCATGTGAGAGTTTCTGAAATCATATGGTATTTTTGTCCTTGTAATTATTTTAGCCTCATTAGGAAGAATATTCCTCCTCATTGATTTAATGCAGGACACCTATTAAATGGGCTTTGGTTTCTCTTATAGCCAATTAATTTACAGTGCTGGTCAAAAGTTTTTGCACACCCACATTTTTCCATTTGTTTATTAGGATGTGTGATGCTCAAATCTACGCAGGTGAGCTGTAAAACAATTTAGGACACCAAAAACTGTCAATTAAATTCCTTTTTTAAGGCCCTTTCCAAGGATTAAGAAGTTAGTGAACTCAGACTTTCTGCAGCAATGGAAGCAAATGAAGTCTTGAAAGTTCATGCAAACAATTCCTACAGGTGTACCAACTTTTGCAGCCATGGCCATAGATGGGACAAGCTGTGTTATAACACGCTCTGATTCATTATTAGGACAGCACTGTTCTACAGTATACTGATATGTTTTGCTATCAGAGTGATGAGAAAAAGGGCAAGGCAAGATCCTACAACTAGAAAACCATTATAGGAAAAATGTAGACATGACGGGAGAGCAGCACAGTCTCCAGACTGATGAACTGGACAGAAGGTGGTACTACTGCAAGTGCATCACATTTGTTGAAATTTCTATAGCAGCATTATTACAAAACGTTCTATAATAATAATAGAACCTTTAGATTCCTTCTTTTTTATAATATTGAATTGTTTATTGAATTTAAATGACAGTTAGAGAAATGAAATGTTATGAAACTTTCGACCATTATGTAAATGGCGTGTAGCTGGGAGAATAGTGCTGCAGGCAGGCTTCAGCCGTCAGATGAGCTAACTTGTCTTTATTTTGAGTCTGATGGAATGCCATTACTCAAGCCCACGTATGTGGTATTTTTGTAAGTGGCAGAATGACCACTGTGGGAACCTGTCCAATGAGCTGCTTCTGCTCATATTCTTGGCAAATGGAGCCCCCTGTCCCCCATTCTCTGTCCCTTTATCTACCACTTTCTTTCTCCCTCACACAGGGTGTCAGCCGACGTTAACAATGAATCAATCTTTGGGGGGATTCTTTGACTGCAGATGGGGTGAAGAAGTGACTGGGATGCATGGCTTTCGTTCTTTGTCTGCCGGCCCCTGTGCTCTCAATAATTCATTAATTTATCACTTTTTTTGTGGGGGACTGGGAGAAGTCTCTCTGTGGTTAGATTCCCTGATTGATAATCAAATGAGCATAAATTTAGTGGCATTATACTAACATTTAGCTAATACTCTAAGCATTATATTAAATGTTGAATATGTTGGCAATCACATCTTGTCATATTCTTTGTGAGATGGTTATCAAACAGATTTAAATAAATCTAAGGAGGGGGAATGTCAGATAATGAGTCTTGTAACACACTAGAAGTGACTGATCAAAGAAGTTATTCAATGATATGTAGCCTAGATACTTGATAAAGTTGGCCACAGTCTCTCCATCTCACAGTCTTGTAAACACTATATGTATTGTTGTAGATGTATATGGAAGCACAGTAGGTCCAAACTCCACTTTCTGGTGTTAGTACACTTAATTAAAAAGATATGCTTTGCAAATTAGGCTCAGTGTTAAAAATTACTTCTAAATACTGACTGGTATGAGACAGAGAGGAAGAATAAGCAGAGAGCTTGCCTCCTTTGTGTGGCAGAGCCACTTTTGATAACTGTCTCTAGTCAGTCTTTGTCAAGCTGCATTTTTGCGTTACTGATGGCTGAATAGATGGCATTCCTTTAGTGTTTCGTCAGTCTGTGTGCCTTAAGTGAGACAGAGAGACAGAGATAACAAGTTTTGTTTCTAGCAGCTGCCAATCGTTCATATGGTATCTATTCAAATTTTAAGATTAATAGCCGCGCAGATGAGCTGCTCTGAGAGAGGACCCTCGATGATATGTAGAGTTCAAAGGACAACCTGATTGTTTTACCTAATTGAAATATGACCCCTTGGTCTTAGTACCTTTTTGTCAGGCAGTAGTACAAGGAGTGCAGGCTTAAGCTGCTCTCACACATGCAACTTATCTTGACGTTACCCGAGGAGTTGTGTGTCAGAACACAAGTGTCCCGATCAGTTGGACCGGACATTAAACAGTCTACTCTCTACACACTACCAGCCCCACGAGTACAAAGTCAATGTAGCATCGAATTAAAGCCTGTATGTACAGAGCAGGTCATTGTCTGGAGATTTCACAGCAGGCGAGTGGCAATGTTGATGACATCTCTATCATACGTGCTATGTGTTGTAAACAAAACACAGATTTCCACAGCTGTGTCCTGACTGATGCACACTGTACCCAGGTGCATCAGTCACACAAACACACCTCACCTACCTTTCAATGTTTTAGATGTGTGTCTAAACTTTTGGTTAGGTTAAATACAAGCTGAATACGAACTGCTCTGAGGTCTATTCTTAATGTTAAAATTTTTTTTATAATGAGTGAGAAGAAAAGTTTAAAGTGTTAGTTCGCTGAGAATCTCATTCATATTCAAGCAAAATTGGTATTGTAGCTGAAATATCTGTAACTGGATTGATATTATTTCTAATCAAATTTGGAACTGCATTGACTTTGTGAGTTAAGTTGATTTGGAAAACCAGTGGTCATTGCCTGCCTTAAGAGACAATGTGCTGTTGTGTGCGACACGTGTGAGAGGACGACTCTGGACAATGACTGAACCTGAGAAGTCAGTTTTAGTCAAGGAAAACATCAGAGTTGTTCACTCTTACAGATAACTTGCACCAAGGGCTTGCTCTTTGGGAAAAAATGCACATCTCCTCTCTTTAAGGAATCATTTTTTTCAACACTGTTTATGGGATTTACTTTGGCTGGTCTCCAAGTCAGGTTAGAGAATTACAGGATATTTACAGGATTCCCGAAGCTCTGCTCTGTGGCAGTTAGACTTGACTCTGACTTGTCATTGGAGGCCGTTTTACAACCAGGTTAAAGAATACAAAGGTTTCCTGTGGTCGGCTCAAGCTGTGTAAAACATCCTGTTTAGTCCTTGCATCTCAAGGTCACTCATAGAGTGACAGCGATCTTCCGTGTTTGTGTGAAAGTATGTCTACTACCCCTCGCTGACGTACTGGTGTGCTACTCAACAGGTAGGTTAACTTTTTTGTTTTTTTCTTTCCTGCCTAACCCCCTTGAGCTAAATATAGAAAACTCTGCTCAACAAGACAGTCGCGTTTCCACTGCTAAAATATTTACAGCTACTTCGCCCAAACAAGTAAGAGTGAGAGTATGAGATGAGAGCTGCTGAAAACAGATTGTTATTCACTATTCAGAGGAGGCCACAGCCAGTCTGCTGGGTCCCCAGTCAAGTGGTGCAGTTTGCACTCTTGACTGTATTTGAAGTCACATCTCATTCATCCCTCGGTCCCCTCTTCTTCAACTCTGAGGTAATACCCAAGTGTTAGCTAGCTGAGCCATATGTGAGCCATGCACACTTCTAAAAGCCAAACGGGCAGCCTGAAGCAATCATTGCACCCAATTCCAGTTTATAACCAGCAAGGATTTGGAACAGTTCACTCTCTGTAGTCCTCGTTGATTGGACGAAGGCAAGGGTTTATTAGGGAAGGGGGTGCCAAGAGCTTTGTCCCCCCTCCCCTCTTTGCCCTTCCTCTTTAACTTGCACTCCCCCTTTAACTTTCGCTCCCCCAGCTGAAGAATGCTCGTAAAACGGGTTCACCTGAACAAGCCAGTGGGAGGGTAGCTCCCTGGCCTAGTTTTCTTACCATTGTAAAGACCTTGTTTGTGTTTTGTTTAGGGCCCCCTTTTATAAAAAAAAAAAAAAAAAAAGTGCTTTGGAAGAGAGACAGCAAGGGTGAAAAAAAGTTTGGTTTGTGAGATAACTGCTACCAGATGCTCTCTCTGTCTGTTATTCAGCGTAAAGAGAAGCAGAAAGAGAGGCAGTGAAGAAGGGAAGAGAAAAGTGACAGTGTCATTTCTGGGTGAACTTCTCAACTGCTACAGCATTATCCCCAACGTTAGGCAGGGACAGGGGCCAAATGTTTTCTTGTCTTATCTAAATGCAACCTCTAGCAAGTCAAGAAAAATTGGGAAAGGTGTATTTGCCCGGGCAAAATTGTTAATTGGCAGCCAAAATAACAACAAACTTTAACTTCAACCACTGCCGAGTAGCGTCACGCCAAATGTTCATAAAACCTACCTTCTCCAACCCCACAACTCCACCACGTGTAATTTAACAGCATCAAATGGATGGTTGCCTGTATTTCCCATATTTACATTGTTTTCTCCCTTTCTGTTTGTACATCTCCAAGATGAAACTGTTTGATGTTGGTCTTATGTGGCAGTAGGGTGTGGTTTCTGGGTCTGTCTGGATTGAGAAGCAGCTGTGGCTGGCATGGCGCTGCAGCAAGTTGTAAGAGGATACGAGACCACGCGAGCAGGGACCGAAGGTGGACTGCGCGTGTCTCTTGACTTACATTTCACCTGCAACTTGAAAGTTTCTTTCATTGAAAGAAATTAGCACACATTGCAGTGAGTATTGCAGACATGCGCTCTCAGCACTGTGCCAGAAAGAATTTTGATTTTCCAAAAGCGCTTTATTGCAGCCTTCAGTTCAAAGAGAAGTCAAGTCGTGAATGACAACCTTCCACGCCATCATTAAACCTCCAGACATACTACAGCATGTCAACACTGGCAAGGCATGTGTCAGATAATTTATTAGTATTCCTTTTTTTCTGCAACACTTACTTCTTAATTGGGCTTATTTTTCCCCCCTGCTTTCTGAATAAAGTGGAAAATGTTCCTTTCACCATTACTGCTCTTCACTGTGCCTGGTGACGTCACCCCTGTTTATGTGGCTTGTCGTTAAGGCAACACTCCAATCAAAAGGTTGCTGCTCTGGAGCTTACCGTTGTCCCCAGAATAGCCGAGCTAACACTTGCCTCCTGACATTGCCACATCACATCAAGCTTTGCACCAGTGACAGAGTTCATATACCAAACAACACCAACAAAAAAAAAAGCCAAATCCAGTGTTTTCCTATGTGGATGCCTCTACTTTTGGCAAGCGCTCGCCATGTTTCCATCCGGCTGGCTCCTTGTTGCGCATATACAGTATATATGCTCATCTGATTGCTATTGCTATACTGGAACAAGTGATTCTATACGACGGCACTATGACTAAAATAGGAGTAAAAGGTCCCTGTTCAATTAGCACCACAGTTACAACCCTGTTGCTAACCTGTTCCACATGGTTACTCCTGAAATTGGACGAAAGCGAAAATGTCATTTAAAGCAATTTACGAGTTTGGAGATGGTAGAGTTTTTGACAGATGTGGCAGCCAACATCCCAGTCACTGTGGCAGACCAGAACAAGTGTGTGGATCAAGTCAACCTAGTTTGGTAAGCTGCAGTAAAGTTTTTGATGGTAATGACAAGTAGTGTTACAAAACGATCAATACAGAATAAAGGTTCACAGTTACACACTGATAACTCACTGTTTTCAGCTGATTAGAAAATTGATTGTTTTCTTTCTTAAGAATAGCTTTTCGGTTGTCTTTAAGTTTAACCTTTTCTAATTTTTTTTTGTCCCACATAAAATCTTCACATACTAATAGTGGTTCAGTGCTTCACTTATCATTATATGATTATTAGTATAACCAACGCTGGTTTTGCAGTACAGCCTACGTCAGTCATTCCCACCTGTGGGCCGCGACGGTATCATATTGTAAATCATTTTCAAAATGGTATGATTTTTGTGAAAATCTTTTTAAAAGACACTAAATATATTTTATATAGGCCTGGGCGATAAAACGATCTCTAATCGCGACCGCGGTTACGATTATCGACTATGGACATGTTTCCTCGATATCACCGTGCAGAAATTAACTCGATAGCAGCCTGTCAGTCTCCGTCTGACACACCGCATCCATTGTGTAGCTACAGTTTGTTTTGGCTGCAGCAGCTAAAGGGAAGAAGGAAAAAGTGAAAGTTGAAAATGTTGAGGAAGTTGGTAAGGAGGGAGGAAATAAGTGGAAGTGGAGCAAGTGGCAGCTAAAGTGACTGTGAACGTGTGGAGCAGCAGGTCAGTGCTCCAGCAGCATCATGTCTGCTGCTGTGAGGAGCAGCGTGGAGTCAGAGCGACCTGATGATACTTTGGTAAGAAAGTGGAGGAGAAAACTCCGACTGGAAACACGGAGCTGCTCGTGTTGTTTATTCTGCAGTAACACGTCTCATATGTTGGCTCATCTACGGCGTGAAGAACATGCGCTAAGGCTCCTATAGATGCAGGGTTACAGTGTGTGTGTGTCAGCGCTGTACACAGATGCACACGCACGGGGTGTAGCGTCGGAGCAGTGAAGTGAAACAATAAACTGCACATCACCTGAGCTGACGTGTCGTGAGCTGTCAGAACAATAAAACTTTTTTTAAAAAGCTAAATATTCATCAAGAACCATAGAAGGAGATCCTGTTTTATCACGATGACAGATGTAGATGTAAATGTAAATGCATCATTTTGTCTATGTATTGTTTGTAGGGACGAAGGTGGGCCGCAAACAGTTTTTAGATTTTCAAGTGGGCCCTGAGTTGGAAAAGGTTGGGAACCCCTGGCCTACACCATTTATCATTGGCTTCCCACGTGAGTAGGATGCAACATGCACAGTGTCATCATGGTGAATTGCACTAATGAATTTTTCTTGAAACGCTTAAAGGCATGATTATCTACCACACACTCAAAGCAGACATTTTTTCATATAAAAATTTGCCTGTAGGTTTTGTGTGAATTCAGTGATTGAGTTTTTCGGTCTTTAGACATCTTGACATGTAGGGTAGAAAATACAGCATTTTGCTTAATATGCTACAGATGTGACTCACTGTGTAAACATTTTGGTCCATGAAATTATGCAGCATAATTTTTCTAGGAAAATGTCATAGTTTCACAGCAGTTCTACAGACACTTAACTGCTAAAACTTTTATACTGAGGCCTGAGTTCCTCTAACTGAGAGACACAGTATATAGGGGTGAAATAACTAATAAATAACAGTTATTTCACCTGCAGACAGGTGTTACTCCAAATTTGAGGAAGATGTTTGAATGTCAACGACACACACACCACGATCTGGCATAAAGCTGCACAGTATTTACACAGATACCTGAAACTTGAAGTAAAAAACACAAAAATACACAATCTTCTAGTATTCTTGCCACTTCACTACCAATTAGCTAAACGGTCAATATAAAACGCCTTGAGCCAGTTAGATGCATTTTGTAACTGCGTGGGGTCCCAGCAGCAGTTTGTCAAAACTCTCACCTCTCTCGATCTGTTGACATGTGAACTACTACAGGAGAATTTCTGATTTGACGAGAGTTGAGTCCAGTCCAAGTTCTTCGCTGGCTCTCACACGAGAGCACCACAAAATGAACTGACTGCAGTATATTTTCTTTTGTTCGTACTTTCAGTTTGACAGCTTGAAAGTCTCCCTGAACCCATCAAAATTGATTTCATTTGGAGTAGTACGTGGGTCTACAGGAACAGGAACAGTCGCCCTGGATGTTATTTAGTTCGGTCAAAAGCTTGGACCGCCGCGTGTCCGCCTTTCCCCACTCCCTTACAGTGTGAGGGCCTTGATTAGCAGTGCAGGCTTAATCACTCCGCAGATGGGAACAGAGTGCAGTGTCACCAAGACAAAAACAAACGCACAGTTGGATTATGGTTCAGCGTGCGTGTGTGTGTGTCAGTGCGTGTGTCAGTGCGTGTGTGTGCGCCGTCAGACAGAGCAGCTCTGATTTGACTCGTAAACAGATTCTTGAGTGTTGTGAGCCGAGCTCCTCGCTTCTTTTTGCCCCGTTTGCCCTCTCTCTGTGTGTCTTTCAACACTTGGTCCCTGTGACCCCTGTATCCAGCCTGTCCTCATAAGTCATTTAAACACACTTTTAATAGTGTTAACCTAGAACTGAGCAGCATGTGGCGGCCGAATGTGAGGCCAGCTCTGTAGAACACGCTCGATACGAGGGCAAACTAAGACGTTAGAAATAAAATGATCTTTATGTGATTTCTCAGTCAGTTTGTGTTTGTTTTATTTGTTCATCTGCTGTGGTTCATCACATCGAGACAGAGGACAGCACCTATTTGTAGTTTTCTTAAAAACATTTTTTTAAAAGCATTGCAGTGAGAAAACCCCAGTCCTGCTCCAGCTCTCTGTTACCCCTCATACCTCATTTCTTTTTTTCATCTTTTTTTTTTTTACCTAGGCTCTGTCAACACATGAAACTGGCCAGTTGAAAGAAAGGAAAAGGAGTAGTAAGGGGAAAAATGGGAGATGGGGGTGTGCAGTTCAGAAACTGGCGTCAGACCATCTTTTGAGTGGAATTCTTTGCGGGGGTCAGAGTTCAGCCACTGCAGTGTGGCGCTGTGATTGGCTGAGGAAAGGTGAAATGAAAACCACAGTAAACTTTTGACCCCGGCGCAGGAGCTCTGCAGGAACGCCCAGCTCCAGCTCTGGTGTGGTGGAACAGAGCCCGCTCTCTTCCTGTGTTTACTCCGCCAATCCAACAGGGACGGAGGGGCGAGGAGGAGGGGGGAAATGAGGGAGGAGAGAAAGACACAAGAGCGAGCGAAAGGGAGGGAGGGAGAGAGGGAAGAGAGAAAATCGTCAGAGCAGCGCTGCGGTCTGAAAATGAATATCTGCCGTTTTTACAGAGAGAGGCTCAGTTGAAACGTGTACACAGGCACAGAAACTGTCTCAGAAAGTTTAAATCCCAGCGCTGCCTTCACATCAACATGAGGTCATTTCTTTAGGGGGGAAAAAAAGGCAAATACGTAATTACAATGGATGACATATCTTCACACTGAATTATCTGTGGCTTTGTGAGATTTGTCTTCCTGCAGCATCTGTATCAGTTGCTAGCGAAGATGTGTGTGTGTGTGTGTGTGTGTGTGTGTGTGTGTGTGTGTTATCAGACTGGGCAGCATGGAAGCTGATCAGGCCCCAGAGCTCTGGCTCCCCAGATAAAAGACTGTTTAGCCATTGATTAATGAACTAATTTCCATAATATTAGCCCTGTGTGATCACAGCCGCCTGCATTTTGTGTGGTCACTGTGGTCTCCTCTGGACGACGACCTCCTCACGCTTATCACCTCTCTATACACACACACACACACATATATATACACACACCAACGTGTCAAGCTTATGGAAAATATGAAGGGGTTGTTGGAGATGCAGCAGTACAGTGGTTCAATCTGTCCCCGCGTGGGTCCTTTTCCTGTTTCTCTCTGTTCTTTGTCCGTATTAATGATGGATAGGAGATGCATGTGTGACACACATACACACACACACACAGTGGAATCTGCCACCTCTTTGTTTCCACCTTCATTTATTTTCCCCGGTTTTTCTACACGTTGCAGTTTGTGTGAGAAAAATGGGGAGATGCACACACAGCCTGTCTGAGCTCTGTGTGCGTTGTGTGCGTCAGGCGAGGGTGGGGGATGTTTTTTCTAGGGGGAGAGAAGCAATCCTATGAAGGCAGTTTTCCCTCTGCTTTGAACTACCTTCTCTCCCTGACCACATTTCATCTATGGACATTTTGTACGCTATAAGTTTGAGGAAGAAGCTGCTGGAACAGAAAGCTGTTTTGTTATGTTTTTTTTTTTTTTTTTTACACACATTGCCTGTTTGCTATGTGCCCTTGAAAATTTCATGTCAGAGGAAATTAATCTAATATGTTATAATATAATTTATCGCACACTATGTCACACATGGGTTGAGAAGTGTTTTCATTTATTGATAATTAACCCCACATTTATTTTACCATCTGTTAAATTAGAGCCTGACTCAGGTTATTAGATTTGGTAATTGCTCACATGTATCGAACAAAGCTGACCCTTTTACACGTTAGCCTTTTTCTCCCATATTTCAGACTCTGATTGGTCAATTAAATTGAACCTTTAGGTTGGATTTCAGGTTCTTATTGATGCTTTTCTGAAATGCTTCACAAACTTCAATAAGCGTCTGTGAGGGTGTGTTTCAGTCTGCTCTCACATTTGCGTCACCACTGCGGCTTTGAAAGGTGTGCTTTATTCCACTGTGAACTGCTCCTTGTGTGACTTTAATATTAACTCTAAATCTGTCGCGCTTGTCGAGGCTTTCCATTTGAAGGAACTGATCTGAAGTCGTTTTTTCCACACAGGAACTCCAGACACTGTCCGGAGAATCGCATCCGGAGCTGCTTGTTTACACACACAACCAGAGACTGTCCATGTGAGACGCTTTTTCTCACCTACTAGAAATACTCTGTTGGTAGAGTTGAGGAGTGGCGTCTGAGTGTAGGAAGAGGAGGACAGAAACGTCACCATCACACCCACTCACTCGCTGTTAATTTTTGGGACAGTGACGCGCTCTAGTCGCATAAGGGCTCAGTCGGACATTACACAGACTTGGGTCTTGTTCATGGATGCTGCTGCTGGTGGGGTAAAGTCTGGTTATGGTCCTGTTCAACTGATTTGGACATCTGCGTTCACACACAGACACACACAGTTCCTCTGGGTGATGTCTAGAAGAGTTCAGGTTTGCTGTGCATGTGGGAAAAAGAGCTTAAATGTCTGAAGTTGGTAAAACAAATTACAAAGTTATAAAGTTTTGGCGGTATGGTTTCACAACTCAGACATGGTTTCAATGAACTTTCACAATAAAAAATACGCGGAGGAACAAAGTGACAGAAACATCTTGCGTTCAGACGAACGATGGGACGTGTGTGTGTTCAGTCTGGTTTTTTGAGCTTTGCAGGAATTTTGCAGCTGCTGCGGTATCTAACTGGAGGTTTTCTCTGAACAATTTACAACTTCGCTTTTTTAAAATCCACACTTGTACACACATGCTCGACATATGTCCTCCTCATCCCCATCCTTGAGTCTCATTGTGTGGCAGCAATCTGCATCTTGCCATCAAAACCCTCTGGCACCAGTTAAGTCCCAATGGCCCATGTTTCATTGAAATCATGTGTCAAGTTGGCAAGAGAAGAGCAATAAGATGGTTTCACCAACAACAACTGGGTTGCATATGAATCCATGAAAAAAAGACGTTTGTTTCTGGAAGTTATCTTCTCTCAGAATTGAGAGGGAATCCCCAAAACATAATGATGATTGATGACTGCTAAACCAAGTGAAATTTTGTTCTAAATTATACGAAGTAAGCAGAAACATTAGCCACGGTTAATTAGCTTTGGTTTAGAGCTATTTAACCATCTCAAAAAATGTGCAGAGATCAGTCCAAATATCTTTTGTAGATTTTTTTTTTTGGCCGACATCATATGACCATTAACAGTCAGACCCCCTTTCTTTAAAAAAGTATTTATGTGCTTCTTTTCATTCACTCAAACTGAAGTTTGTCAAGACAAGCTTTCTTTAATTGTGCTTAAGTTAATTCCTTTTCTTTTCCTGCTTGCTGCCAGCCCAGGACACAGTGCTTCTGAATATGGCCTTGCATATCTTATCTGTCACATGTCTCACCATTAGTGGCGTCACTCACTGAGGGAGAGAAAACACCAAGAGGGAAAATTTGCAATTGCCATTTGCTCAACTCTCCTCCTGTCTAATTGTATTTTTTTATTTCCCCTCTGAAAGCACAAGAGCGAAGGTGCACAGAGGGGATTTACAGAGGTGTTAACCAGCCACTTGCTAAGCTACTAATTTTAGCATGTTTAGCTATGTAGCCTGTGAATATGATTTCTTAGTAGGACCATGAGTATTTTCCTTTTCTTTGTCACAGCCTTTTAGATGTAGGGTGTTGTGACAACTTTCTACCCACATTACTCAGCTACTTCCAGTTTCCAAACGCCACTGACTCAAATCCACGGTGAAGAGGTCGTGCTTCATTCATTTTGTGGCACAGATAGTTGCACAAGATTAATTCAGTCGAGTGTTGCTAACAAGCTTCACAGGATGCTGCCCGTCAACTGCTCACTGTTGTAGCACAGGATTTTATTCAGTACAACACTGGTAAACAACACATGCCTGCGATGCATCAAACCAGTTATAAAGGCAGCGCTTCCTACGCTGTGGTCCAAGGGCCCAACTGTAGCTCACATTACAAGAGTGTGTTTATCTTAAGGCGCCGACGTATCCTAATCGCCTTTTTTTCCTTCTTCTTTGTATATGATTCCAGTTGGTGTGACTGTGTTCCTGTCGTAAACGACTGGATTAGACCAGAAACCTGCAAATATTAAGTGGTAAAGAGAGAAAAATACACTCGTGGTCCAAAAAATCCAAACACTTTGAATTAGGGCTGCAACTAACGATTATTTTCATTATCGATTAATCTGTCAATTATTTAAAACGATTAAATGATTAGTTGTTTGGTCAATAAAATGTTAAAAAATGTTGAAAAATGTCAATCAGTGTTTCCCAAACCACAAGATGACGTCCCCAAATGTCTTGTTTTGTCCACAAACCAAAGAGATACTCAGTTTATTGTCACAAAGGAACAAAGAAACCAGAAATATTCACATTTAAGACACTGAATTCAGAGAATTTGGACTTTTTTACTATTCAAACCAATTATTCGATCACCAAAATAGTTGACGATTAATTTAATAATCGATTAGGCTATTGTTCGATTAATTGTTGCAGCTCTACTTTGAATTATTGTGAGCATATTTTTGAATTAATGTATGATTTTCTTCATAACCAAGCAGTTTAGCACATCTGAAGGGTCCGTAGTGGGAAGAACATGGCTTCACAATTACCCAGGATTTGTTTTTAAATGAAGACATTGAGGTTGGGGTTGGTGTGAGCTCCAATTGTAGCCAGTGTATAGCTGGTTGTATGCTCAGCAGGAGGTGGATCGCTTCTTTGAAGAAAAACAGGAAGTAATTCTGTCCTTTTGTTTCCTTTTTGCACTTGATGTCCCCAACTCTAGTGGACACCTTTTGTTACTTTATTACCTTGCTTCTGCAGTGTGTGTGTGTGTGTGTGAGAGAGAGAGCGAGAGAGCAGTGAAGTAATGATGTAAAATGCCTGTAGTATCTAACATCCAGTAGCTTCATTGTTTACTACTTTTTCAGATGTTTATAGTTTTATTTGTTTTAAACAAAACCCTCAAACTCTTTATTTCTGTCTTCCTCATTCTCTCCTCTCACACACGGACACATACACGACTTTAATCAGGACAGTTTGACTCCATGAGTTTTGAGTTTGGGTGTGTTTTGAGGAGAGTAAGGGGAGGGGGGGGGGTCTATAATTGTGTGTATGTGGGCCCAGTTTGTCTGTTCTTTGTTTTGGGTGGGTTGATGTTTATTGTTGGGCCTGCCGCTCTTTGTCACAGGGAGCTCAGATTGCAGGCTTTATTTCAGGCCGAGCAGGAATGTCCTCCTCACTATTCTGGGCCAGACTGACTGACTGACTGACACTGCTGCTGTTCTGGCCTTTTGCCAAACACCTTTTTTTATATCGAAATCATGTTTTCTTACACCATTAAATGAAATATCTGAACATGGCATGCTGCATGCAGTAAAATGAAATGTCATCCAGCATAAAGTTTACCTCATCTCATCGGCCTTACGTCTGTGAAAGGACAAATATTTGCTTAGAGATCCGCAGGGGTGATGGGCTCTTGAGCTTATATCCACCATTTTAAGAGGAGAGTTATTCCACACACAGGTATTTAAGCTGTGTGGTGGATCAGTCAGAGAAAATAAAAATATCAGATAGTCCTGTATCTGTGGAATTGCTTACCTATTTCTTCCTCATGACTGCAGTTATGCTTGATTGGAGAGTTTCGTAGCATGTGATAGATCAGCACGTAACACATGGTTGGTCTGGGAGTGGCTGCATTTTTTTGCAGGTAGTTTGGAAGGTATGAGGATGTAACATCCCTCTCACGCAAAAAAGGGTTAATTATACAAGTGTCGCATCAATGTCAAACAAGTGAATTCATTGTCACGTTGTTTGTCGTTCGCTGACAAGTTAAAAGAAGCACTGAAGTAAAACACTGAAATATTGAAAAGTATGGCCACACATGTAATTACAAGTACAAGTGCCCCGGGCTCCATCAGATGTTGATTTGAGTATCTCATGAGCTTCACAACTGCCGGGTTTTACAGTTGAATGAGCACCGCCAGTCTCAAAACTCACAGTGACGGTGTTAACCACTTTCCCACAGAGGCGCAGACTGCAGCTGCAAATCAGAGCCAGTATTTCAATGTCACAGCAAGTTGTTTTTCTCCAATCAACAATGTGGCTGTTTGTTAAAAACGGACAAAGATTTAAATGTTCATGTTGTTCAAAAACGGGTGTTGGGCGATCCAGTCGCAGCTCTGTCATGGTTTTAACCATTTGAAATAGTTAAAAGGTAAAAACATAGTAAATCAATATGTCACAGTCACAGTCAATGTGTCGGTTGTGACTTGGTATAGAGGAAGTGTAAATATATTTTCGGTTCATAATGAAACTGTGACAGGGCTAATTCTAGGAGAGTGGGTGGTCCTGTCATGTGGTTCAGGACACATTTGCGTTCACACTCAGTACGTGTAGGCCTACATGACATTTAAGAAAATTTCCAGCGACCCCCTGACCCCCATGTGATCGGGCGTCAGCTCAGATATTTTTATATGGTGCATTTTATTTGAACTCGACTTATATTTGAGAAAGTGAAAGTAAAGAATACAGTTGTTTAAGATTGTGTGTGGTGTTTTTAATCATAATTTTTAAAATAATATTTTTATTGGTAATCTTTTTTTTTTATCAATTAGTAGACATTTCAGGCCACCCCATGAGGGGTCCCGACCCCAAGGTTGAAAAACACTGCCTCAATCCGACTAAAACTGGACAACTGAGTGTGTGTAAAGTTTACGCGTTAATCCGACTAATATCGGAGTTCTCCAACTCCGATTAAGACACCCAGATAATGCGATTGGAATTCGACTTTCTCCGACATGTATAGTTTAACTGGACAACACATGTGCGCATGCGCTGGGATAAGACCCCGGAACAAAAACATCCAAGAAAGCCGGTCACAGAAGCTATTGTTGTTGTAGGAGCCATGAATTGGGTTTTCTGTTAGTTAAGTTTAAGGGTTGTTTTGGTGTTGTTTATTTTGAATATGATTTAGTTTGTTATTATTTCAGTAGCGGGTCACGTCATTATGGGCGGGGTTAAGCACTTATGTTCACCTGTTGCTTTTCCTTTGTTTCAGAGAGAGAGAGAGGGGGTGAGCGTGGGTTGCCGTACTTTTTGTTGACCGCTATAGTTACGCTATTTTCTGGATTACTTTGCCTTAGTTTGTACACTTTATTATGAGTTAACCTATTTTGTTTGGTTAATAAACACTTTGATCTTTAGTTCTGAATCTCAGTGAGTTTCTTTTTGATAGCGCGTCTGACAACCGGCCCATGCTTAGTCTCTCAGCGGCTCTTTTGGCTGAAGTCGCTACAGTTGTAGTGTTACGGCGTTCTTGTCTGCCTCTCGAAATCACCATGACCATGAGGGATAGCGTGCCCCTTATCTGCACAATAAGTAACGCGCACATTACGTACGAGATGAACAAAGCTGTACGATTAACCGTCTGTTCGAAAATGCCGGTCTACCGCCTGGCTAATAGGTCAACTGGAAAAGGGGCCGTATTAACCCGCTGAAATGACGCACGTCGCCACCTGGTGTCGAGGAGGAGGACACGTTCCCCCCTTTTTTCTCAGTTGCATGTAAACTGGGACAGGGACAGAAGTCCGATTAGACGCCAAAATCGAATTTTGAGCATAGCTCGATTAAACTCTGCATGTGAACGTACTGACTGCTAAAAGAATCGCGACCACCTCAGAAACCAGATTGGGTCTCAGATCTGAAGTGCATTCACACCTGAGCGCTGTCCACTTGTGATCAGATCACCTGAGATTCATATTAACTCCAGATCTGGTCAGGGCCTCTGGGTGCAGTTTACAGCGTCACTTCCTGTTGCTTCAGTGTATCAACACAACTCAGCATTCGACATGTGTAGCTCGTTGTATTACACTGTTTAAGAAGAATAGCATAAATATTTTTATTTCATCTACAAGCCAGTGTTTTGTTATTGGCATTACACTGAAAACAGAGAATTTTCTGTCAAAATAGATGATGATAATGATGACCATAATCTTATTAATAAGATATTCTATGTTAATGATTTTATAAATATTATGTGATATTCGACTCGTCCCAGACTCACAAAGTGTTGCTGTAATGAAACAGAAGAAGAAGAAGCATCAAACAAGGCCAGTTCATAATGGTATCAAGGTCAAGTCACTAGCATTGCTACCAATATCTACATTTTTCTGAATGATACCCAGCTCTGTTGAGGTCCATGATGAGCTGTGTCACCACTCTCCTCCCCTCCCCCTCCCAGTGCCTCTTCCTCCTCCCCCACTTCATTCTGCTCAATCTGCCTCGACTCCTCCTCCGCCTCCTGTGGTCTATATTCATTTGATTCAAGCTCACCTCTCTTAATCTGCATCACACTTCACTACTAGGGGTTAACTGTGCATATGTGATGGTGAGTGTTTGTACCCGTGTGTGTGTCAGTCAGTCAACAAGGGCAGGATGGAGCAATAATCTCAACAATGAGAGTTAAGGAATGAAAATGACCTAAACATTAGTAATAGATGCTTAAAATGAGTGACATGTTGTGTCTTCACCCTGGTTTCAGTGAAGTCTTCATCTTTTTTTGGTTTAGGCGTCAAAGAAAAGTCGACTTCGAATTATTAAATCGCGTTCGGGCGGTTGACAGAAAGAGAGCGTTTTTCTCTTTTTCTCTCTGTTAAATTATTCAGCTGCAGTATTAGCTCAGTAGCAGCACAGCGTTTAGGACTGATGTGATCAGTGGTCTGTAGTGGAGGATCGCACACGTGTACACACACACACACACACACACCAGTTGTGGATAGAGCATGTAGCAAGCCTCCAAATAGAAAATACTCCTTGTTTATTCACTTATCAAGTTTGCTTTTTTATGGCATCTCTTGTTTATCTTCTTAGAAACCAGCAGCAGTTTCAAATTCTCGATGTTGAAAGATTATTATGATCAAGATTTTGTGTTTAGAGCTGTGTGATTATTATATTTCATGAGGGGAAGAACATCTGACAGGCTTATCTGTGACAATGTGATGATGGTGCTAAAGGTCAGCGGTTTTGGAGCAGCTTGTACCAAAACACTGACGGCTCTCCCAGTGTGTGGGGCCAGGGCCCTATGACAGGTCCCTTGAAATGAAAATGTGTCTATAAAAAAAGTACACAAAAAGTTATATTGGAGTGTAATATTGTAACTGCCGGTTTGAAATGGAAAAAAAAACTGTGGCACAGATGTTAGTGACAAGCTCAGGATAGAGATTCATTTCTGTTCCTATGATGAAAACTCATCCAATTGCTATGATGAGAAAACAGAAAACACCAGAGGGCCTTCTGTCCTGTGATTATGAATATGATGGTTAAAGTATTGAAGCTTATGAAGGCACATGTGTGTTGTCTGACAAATGCTTCTCAAAGTTGAACCCCTGTGGAAGAAAAGCAAGAGAAACAGCACAGCAAAGAAAGGTGCTCAGTCGCTTCATTGGTTCTATAAATAGTGACAGAGCAACAAAGAAAGAGCTGATTAGCTTTGTGCACAGTGAAGACTGGTCTTTGACCAGTCACAATTTACATTTATTGTTGGTAGATAACATGTTTTCAGGAATTTTTCTGACCTCTGTGAGAACACTGTCATGTGCACACTGTCTTCTTCCTTCGGTCACGCTACAGAAAGCAGCAGTAAACATACAAGGTGTGAGAAGAAGCAACCAGGAAGACAGGGGTGGGGGGAAAGAGGCCCGATAAACAGAATATGTAAATAGGGAGGATGAGTGGCCACATTTCCAGGAAAGGGAAGTGATGACGCAGTGGATCGGGCTGAGGGGAGGACACAAACAGGATGTGTTCTGCTGTGGCTTCCTGTGCAATTTTAGAAATCAGTTTTTTCCCATGATTTTCTGTGAACGTAAAAACCTCCAAGAGCTCATGCTTCGACATTCAGAGAGTGTATCAAGTTACTGAACTTTCTCTTTTCTCTTTCTGTTTTCAGGAGATGTTAAGACATTTACACGACACTAGACCCTGAATGGAGCTTGACAGGAGATTGTACTGGCCAAGGTGAGCATGTGGTCAATGTATAAGAATAATACACACTTAAATACACACACTCTCCAGGTGGACAACAATAACCCCAAACCCATTTTATATTTGACCATGAGATGTTATATTTCTCACGTTGGTGGCTGCTGTTTGCAAACCTGATGGTTTGCGCAACACCTCATCTTGTCCCCGAGCAAGTTTCACATTGTCAAATGAAGCTGATTCAGGTCAGTGGCATACTGCCAGGCCTGTTTAGACTCATCTGTGGTTTTGGTCGGCTGCTGCTCACAGACTCACTCTGCTCTATAGGTGTTGTCTACTCGGGTTGTCAGTTTTCAAAACCTTCAGTGCAATCAGTGAGTGGCAGATTGTACCGTGCTGTTACCTAAATTCCAGGAAAACAAAGTTGTGTTTTGCAACAAGGAGGCTTTTACAAGAAAATTGGATTTAAGCATTCATTTAAACCTATTTACATTTACTCTGGATTTCAACTTGCCTCTATCACTAGAGTAGATAGAAATCCTAGTTTCTACTCTGCTGTGTATTCTCTGTGTTCAGAAAGACTCCCAGCAGCCCCCAGCTCTGCTGTTTGTCCGTTTCAGGATGTGAGGCTGACTGAGGGCTGATGTCATCTTTCTCCACTGCTGCAGAGGTGAGCTTTAGGACAGAAACCAGGAAGGAAGGAAGCAAGAAGGAGAGTGAGAGAGGGGGGGGAGTCACAGCCAGAGCAGGACAGGCAGATTTTGAGAGAGGGGTGCTGAAAGGTAGACGGACAAGAAGCATGCGATTTCAGATTTACGGCACAGAGCGTACGTCTGAGGCTCGGTGCTCTTCTAGTCATAGTGGCGGTGGTGGGTGACTGGACTGCATGTCCTAGCCTGCTGTTGTGGAGCGGTAGTTGCATAATGGTTCTCATCCGTTCTACAGTTTTCCACTCTGGAATGAGCTCACTCTGTGTCTGCCTGTGTGTGTGTGTGTGTGTGTGTGTGTGTGTGTTTGTATGTGTGTGTGTGTGTGTGTGTGTGTGTGTGTGTGTTTGTATGTGTGTGTGCACATGCGAGCCCCTCTTAAAACACAAAGTCCAGGATGGACTTGTAGTAGTAGAAACAATCTGGTGGAGCAGCCGGACGCTACAGCTTTGTGTGTGTGTGTGTGTGTTTCTGGGTGGGAATAGGAAAGAGCCGTGACCTTAGAGGCTGACTGCAGAGGTTTCCTCTAACGTGAACTCTGAGGGGGTCAGACACAGGGCAATGCCAGAGCAAGAAAATAAGGGCAGGGTCCCCAGCCCACAGTACTGCTACACCCATGGTGGGAGGGAGAGAAGGGAGGGGTTGTCTGAGGATGGTATGGTATGGTATGGGGGGGGGGGGGGGTAGCAGTTAAAACCTATTGGAAGGAAGAGCAGATGTAGGCGAGTATGGAGAATGGAGAGGAAAGGGGAATGCGGAAGAGAGATATTTCTACTCCGGAGCCACGGCTGGATTGTTTTAGGCTACACAAACCGCTGTGTAGGACCAGCCAGGTAGTTCAACGACGTAGACGCAGAAGGCTGATGAATATGTCTTGTGCCTGAATCTCGGGACAGTAGCTGTGAACACCCGTCTCTCTTTACAGACTGTGCTTTGACATGCCTAAACATGCAAGTGTACTGGAAACGGTTGTATACGCTGCATGTGAGTGTGTGTGTGTGAGTGTGTGTGTGCTTCCGCTGCTAGCAAGAGTGGTATCGTTCTAGCGGGCAGGCTGGCTGAACGCAGGATGACCCATCTCCCCTGAGGCTCCAAATCACTACATCATCATCAGTCGCTCCTCGCAGTGGAACAGATGAGATTTCACTCCCATCAAGCACTAAGAAGGAACCAAGGCTGCTTTTGCTAACTGGATAGTCTACACTCATAAATCTGTAGGAATCTACAATCCACTCTTTCTCCCCATGGAAGTCACTTCATTTATAACCCCAGTAGCTTGGGGAGTTTGTTTGATTTTTTTTTTTTTTTTTTCTCTTAACTTGACACTAAGCTTTCAAGGTTCGTCTGTATTAAGAGTAATTTCAGAGTGGACTTGAAGAACTGTCAGCTGAAGGCACAGTCCAATCCACGCTTATCTCTTCATTAGATTCTACCACACACATCACATGTGAGCGTATAAAACCGCGCTCTCAGTCCGTTCCCTTTGATCATGTGCCACTGCCCCTGTGTCCGTGTCTTTGTGTGTTTGTGTGTGTCTGTGTATGTACAAATGATGTGCGGCTCTGTGCTTTCAGGTGCTGATATGTGCTGAAGATGAGTGGCGTAGGAGATAACTCGTTGGAGCCGCTGTGCTCTGACCGCAAACGTAAACTGTCCACCTGTGACACACCAGGCTTAGGGTGAGTGCTGTAATTTCTGTTATGTATCAGTTCACTTTGGCTGCTGCTGTTTTTTTGTTTTGTGTTGTTTTTTTTTTGTGTGTGAATGTCAGCAAGTGCATCAGGTCACTTCCTGCACCTCCACGGCCTCACGTAAACACCCCAACCTCCCCGGTGCGTGCATGTGTGAGTGTGAGCGAGTGAGTGTGAGTGTGAGTGTGAGTGTGAGTGTGCGCCGTCTGCGCTGAAAGCAAAAATAATAATTGAAGCATCAGAGCCCCCGCCGCCGTATGGCCTGCATACGAACGGGGCATAGGGAGGTGAGGTTGCCATGGCAACATGTCTAATCCCCTTGGCGCCCCAGCAGGTGTGACAAGCGTCGGAGGGAACAGGAGAGCAAGTACATCGAGGAGCTGGCGGAGCTCATCTCTGCCAATCTCTCCAACATCGACAGCTTCAACGTCAAGCCTGACAAATGTGCCATCCTCAAGGAGACCGTGAGGCAGATCAGACAAATCAAAGAGCAAGGTACCGCCGCTGTGCAAACCAACTACCACCACACACTCCATACGACTAGGATTTCACCAGAACTTCATACGAATTTCATCAGAATTTAACCGCTTAAAAAATAAATAAATGTTGTTCTTTATCTGTGTTTGTGGGGTGTAAACAGTGAATAAAGTTGAATCATCACTGAGTACCCTGCTGCTGGACAGATGATGCCAGCGATGAAGTGGTGCGTTTGGTTCATAGCCAGGCTGCATCAGACCGACGGCCAGTTGGGCTGTGTGTGTCTGTGTGTGTGTGTGTGTGTGTGTATCACTGGGGGTAAATGAACACCAGTAATTGAGACCAATCCTTGTTGGTCATGGCTCAAGGCTGTCAGTGGCTGCGTGGATCAGTTAGTGCCAAACCTGCTTCTCTCTGGGAGACTAACGACACTGGCGACTCAGAAATCAGCCCCCTTAAAGCGTCGCTCCTCCTCTCCTCCTCTCCTCCCCGGGCCCTTTTCCAATCATTTTTGCAGATTTGACTTGATTAGATACGCAAAGGAAGATATTTTCTTCCAGCTTGTTCGAGATTAGATCTGTGAGGTTAAGTGGGTAAGGAAGAGGGAGAGAGAGCAATCATACTGGAATCTACCCAGAGGGTCACAGCTGGCTACTGCTGGCCCCAGCGTCGTGCAGCCAGGTTGCCATAGTGACAGGATAGGAATGATGGAGGGCCTTTTTTTTTTTTTCTTCTTCTTCTTCTTCTTCTTCTCACTCTGTTGTCCATTTAACACACCTTTCCCTCCCCCTGTTTACACATCTTTGCGTCTTGGATCAGCTCCTCAGTTGTCAGTCATTTATTTTGTGTCTTTTTTTTTTTCCTGTCCTGTTTGCTCATGAAGCCAGTTCAGTTTGAAATGCAGCGACGTCCACCCATGAAGTCTTATTTGTCATTTAGCTTAGTGTCTCGCACCGCAGATGACCCTGCTACACGGAGTGAGTGGTATCTAACAAAGCCTCAGACACATGCTGATTTTAAAAATAGAAAGGCATGCTAACCATGCATCCATGACTTGTGCTGCCTCCCGGTGGCCAGAAGAAGTATTTCATAACATTGTGTAAGTGAAGCAGCCAGCTGTGCATGTCATTGGTTGCATAAAATACAAGAAAGATACCAAAAAACACGTATTTTACCACAGATCCTTAAAATTGTTCGAATAATAGCTTTTCATGTCATGTCACACAATATTTAAAGTATTAAAAATCCATATATGATTGTTATAAAATTACTATTCTCTTCCTTTCTAACGCTTTGTGTTTTATCTGTCCTTCAGGAAAAAGCTCTTGCAGTGATGATGATGTTCAGAAGGCGGATGTGTCCTCCACTGGTCAAGGGGTCATTGACAAGGACCATCTGGGACCGCTGCTGCTACAGGTCAGCTTGGGGACAATTCCTGTGGGGGCAAAAGACCAACACCAATTAGTTGCCCTTCCATATGCTTGACCAGTGGTTTGCTGTCATTGCTTTCTTGAAAAGTCTCAGCTGCTTCACAGGAAATGAAACGAGTCTTTCCTCCAGTTGACTCAACATTTTGTTGCCCTGGTGTCTTTTCAGGCCCTGGACGGTTTCCTGTTTGTGGTGAACCGAGAAGGCAGCATAGTATTCGTGTCAGACAATGTGACACAGTACCTGCAGTACAAGCAGGAGGAGCTGATCAACACCAGCGTATACAACATCATCCACGATGAGGACAGGGAGGAGTTTCACAAGAATCTACCCAAGTCCAATGGTGAGTTATGACTTTATACACATGTTGGTACAAACACACTCAGGATCATATGCAACTCAATCTCTACTCACAGCCATGTACCTGGATGATTGAACATTTCATCACCTGAACGCACATACATACTCTCACACACTCACAAATTCATGTTTCTGAATATCTTTTTTTTTTTGTGATTGCAGCTCCAAACGGGGCACCATGGGGTGGAGATGCGCCCCGGCAGAAGAGTCACACATTCAACTGTCGCATGCTGGTGAACTTTGGTCATGGTCATGGGTTGTCAGAGGAGAGGCCTGGAGGCCAGCGCTATGAGACCATGCAGTGTTTTGCCCTCACGCAGCCGCGGGCGATGATGGAGGAGGGAGAAGGTAAAAATCATGATGAACAGCTTTAAAAGGTTTTTTGTTTTGTAAAAAGTTGTTTCGTAATAGAACATAAGAGAAACTATAACAGGTAAAATATGTCACAACACTTACAACACATTAACTGTACTTAGTGTCTTTTTTTGCTTGCATATAGTGTGTATTTGTGCCTACTTATCGCTTCTAACGTGATAGTCACACATCAAACGTCCAGTTTCTCCTCCATTGTAGTTGAAATTGAACTTAACATTGTTATGTTGTCTCTTTCATCAGATTTGCAGTCCTGTATGATCTGTGTGGCACGACGCATCACTGCAGTAGAGAGAACAGAGAGGTTCAGCACACGCCATGAACTGTCTGGTAAGTTACCACTGTGTTACATGTTACAGACCTGTGTGTGTTACTATTGTTTACATGTGACATCAGGTTTATCACCTCAGAAAGGCCTGAGGTCAAACAAACTTTGTCCATTTAAAGAATAAATGTTAGAATTGCCTAGATTTGCCGTCTTTACTTTACCTAAACCTGAAATGAGCATGCAATCTCTAAATTAAAGCAGAAGTAAGCGATATTTTTGTGTTAATATAAGTCTTAAATAGTTATATCTTCCGACAGCAATCACTTATATAGAGTGTTTCGACCGAAACACGGGTCTCTCAGTCACTCTGCTCTGAGCCGAGGAGAAAACTTTTCTTGTATCCTACAAGTTTTATCCAATGAGGAGAGAGAACGGCGTGAAGGGCTGTGTGTGTGCAGCCAAGGGATGCGCCTGAATGTGGTGACGTAGGGACGAGGACCAATAGATCCATGACGAGGGCGGGGGCTGCTAACTCCGTCGGCTGACAAGAAGTTATGGTGCGTTCAAGGCAACTCGTAACTCGTGTTTTTCTGACCTGTGAAGTCGTACCAGTTCGATCTGGTACGAGTTCACGGGTCGGAAGTTACGAGTGGCCGTTATAGTGCACTTTTCACAGGTAAAACAGGTCGGAAAAACACGATTTACGGGTTGCCTGGAACGCTACTAAGTCGTGAGTCGTGACTTGAAGCCGTAATTTATGGTTTCAAAAGCCTACCTGGAACGCAGCATTAGCCAAAGTGACCGGATCGCTTACTTCTGCTTAAACTTATTCTTAACTTATTTTTTTTATTTCCCACCACTAATGAACTAGTACTAATCAATCATTCTCTGGCTAATTTCAACTTTTCATCTTCTGTTCCAGGTAAACTGATTGAAATTGAACAGCACGCCTCGCTCCACACCACCATGCGCCCAGGCTGGGAGGATCTGGTGAGGCGCAGCATGCAGATGTTTCTCAAATGCAGCGAGGGGCAACCCTGGTCCTACAAACGTCACTACCAAGATGGTATGTATACTTTACACACTAGGCTTGTTTTGCATGCCACGGACGTTATGGTCCACTATTATGGGCACCAGTAGTGAAAGTGTGAGGCCTAGTCCACACGAGCCCGGGTATTTTTGAAACCGTGAACATATGTTCCCGGTTGTATGTCCTGTCCACATGCAACCGTGCTTTTGGAACCCTGAAACCGTGGTTTTTTGAAACCGGAGTCCAGGGTGGGGTTTTGGGCCGGGGTTGGTTTCACCGGGTGCGTGTGGACACTGCAACCGTGATTGTTTTACTCGTTTACGTCATAGCTGCACACGTGCTGATGTAAACACTGCAGCTGCAGAGGTTGTTTGCAGCGGTTTGCAGGTGAGCTCGCAAAAATGGAGGTGACAAAGTGGATTTTTATCACTTTTTTATTTTATTTTTTTTACATCATCTAAATGCTAGGCTATTTGTATAGTTTTTCGATGAGAAAAATATAACGAAACGGTCGTCAGGGCGATCCTCTTGTCAGCTCCAAACTCACCCTCAATCACAGACCACAGCTGGTTTTCCACACAGCATCATTTACAGTAACAAGTGACGCTACAGATCAGCTGGGCCGCTGCGGTGTGTTTTTAAATGACAGAACTACTACAGTAGCGCTGCAGTTTCTTATTCCCCACCTTGTTTGATTGAGAGTTTTTCGGGATGATTTTCATGAATGAACAGGCAATAGCCTATGTCCCGGGTACGACGGGAGGGGGGGTCGCGCTGCTGTCATGTAGTGATAAAAAGAGCCTATGCGGAGATGAGGAACAGCCAAAAGCCGAAAATGTATCCGTGACGTCCGCGGTCGATATAAAGTGGATATGTTTCATTCATCCATGTTTTGACAGACAACACAACGGCCAGTGAATGACCGACAGACAGTCATGTGGCTCAGCAGCCAGTGACGCACACAGCACAACAACACAGCGCACAACAACACACAGCACAAGAGTCAAGACACAGCGCAGCAACATGTGCAGGCTGCTGCAGCAGTGCACGTCAAAGGGACATCGCCGAAAATAAAATAAATAGGCTACACGTTTTTATTAAATTAATTAATATTTAATTGTTGGACTTGGAGTCTGTGAAATAAAGCTATAATAACACGTAGTTTTTAAATTGTTTTTGCGCATGTTTACATCCATAAAATGACCAAAAATGAACACTATAAGCGGATTTCTTGATAACGAATTATTTAAACAGCATTTGTATAGAAATGATTCCGTCCCAAGCCTTTTGATCCAAGCGGTTTCCACTGTATTTTGATTGGTTAAAACAGCCTTCCACACGTGCATTGCGTCACTTGGTAGCGGATTCCACGGTTGCGTGTGTACGGAGTGTTTTTATTACACCACTGGTGTGGACGCGAAGCAAAACTCCGGTTTCAAAAATACCCGGGCTCGTATGGACTAGGCCTTAGATTTGAAGAGTGAACTCCTTGTTTAATGAAAAAGTCAAGAAGTCAAGAAGACACAGTTTTTTTGTTGCATGCTTTGTCGCATTATCTGCATTTTTTTTTTTTTATCTGCAAATTTTTTGATGGTTTGAATTATTTTCTTTCTGCTCCAGCTTTCCATAACGGCCATGCTGAGACCCCACTCTATCGTTTCTCGCTCGCTGACGGCACCCCAGTCACAGCCCAGACCAGGAGTGATCTCTGCAGGAATCCCAACACCAATGAACCACACTCTTTCTTATCCACTCACTTGCTTCAAAGGTGCAAATGCTCTTTCCAGTTCAAACTGTCAAGAATACGAATTAACCAAACTTTAATGAATGTCTGACTGGTGTTCTTCATGTCTTCCTGTAGGGAGCAGAATGGCTATCGTGGAAACCAAGGAGGAGGCATGAGGCCTCAAAACATGGGTGTGAACAACCCCAACCAACAGATGAACATGGGCCCAGGAGGGGGCATGGGGATGAACAGGGGCTACGGCATGAACGAACAGGGCAACATGCCACAGAGAGGAATGCCTCCATATGCTGGAGGCAACCGCATGAATCCCATGAACCAGATGAATCAAATGAATCCCATGAATCAGATGAATCCTATGCATCAGATGAACAACATGGGTCAAATGAATCAGATGAATCAAATGAATTCCATGCACCCAATGAACTCCCCCATGAACTCAATGAACCAGATGAATCAGATGAACCAGATGAATCAGATGGGCCATCACGGCATGCAGCAGCAGCAGCAGCAGCAGCAGCAGCACCCGCACCCACACCAGCATCCACATCCACATCCGCATCCACATCCACATCCACATCCACATCCACACCAGCACCCGCACCAGCACCAGCACCAGCAGATGGGTCAGTTCCATGGAGGTGGAGCAGGTGGACCTGGAGGTGGAGGGTACGGGATGGGAATGACAAGTCCCCCTCAGGCTAGTCCAGGAATTAACGGCCCCCCACACAACGTTATGGGCTCACCCAGAGTCAGAGGAAGCCCCAAGATGGCCAGCCCCTTCTCTCCAGGAGGTACTAACCAAACTTTTTTTTAAGACTTTGCAGGTTATTTAGATGTAGGTATGAACTGCTTCTTCTTTCATTCACAAGACTTTTAGACTTCATTTATTTGCACATATAAAATAGAACAAAACATTTACTTATCTCTCCTATCTCCTATCTAGAAAGATACGAAAAAAAGAAATGTGCAGGTGGGGTCTGAAACCTGAAAGGCTTATGACATGACCTCACCTTGATCTAACAAATAATTGAAGCACAGTAAAGAAATAATAATCACATACCTTGTGCAAGGTAGAGAAATAACAAAATTTAAAAAAAAAAAATAAAGGAAAAAAATAAAGATAAGGGAAGATGTTGCTAGTAAAAATAATAGTTTGTTCACATGTCTCTCTTTTTATTTTATTTGTGCAGGTATGAACTCTCCCATGAGCTCCAGTCACCCTGGTAACTCTGGAGGTGGAGGCACCACCTTCTCCAGCAGCTCCTTAAATGCCCTCCAAGCCATCAGTGAGGGAGTGGGCAATCCGATGCCCTCGCCGCTCACCTCTCCTCCCCCTCACAAACCCGACAGCTCGCCAAGTATCAACTCCACCAACAACCAGTCAGCAGGACCGTGCAAACCGGGCCTCCCTCCCTACTCTGACTCCAAGAGCCCCGGCAGTTCACTGGGGGCCGGCGGAGAGCAGCAGCAGCAGTCGCAGCCACACCCGCACACCCCCACCAATGAGGGCGCCCCCGAAAAGCCGGACAGCCAGGCCAGCAGAGAGACGGGCCCGACCGGGGGAGAACCCAATCGACGGGTCCCTGACACAAAATGCCACAAGAAGCTCCTGCAGCTCCTCACCTCCCCCACAGATGATCTGGTGCCACCCAATCACCCGTCAAACTCCGGACCCAGCTCCACATCCGAGGCTAAAGACGGGGCAGGGGGCGTCACCAGCCCCTCCTCAACGGGAGTGTCCTCCTCTACGGGTGGGAATCACAGCGCTGTGTCCTCATCCGCTGGCGCAGGACATTTAACGAGTCAGTCGCTGCAGGAGAAGCACAAGATCCTCCACAAGCTCCTCCAGAACGGAAACACTCCTGATGAGGTGGCCCGCATCACGGCCGAGGCCACGGGGAAGAGCAACTTGGACTCGGACCCTGGGCCTGCAGCCCCCGGAGGAGCCAGGGGGCCTGAAACAAAACAGGAGCAGCACAGCCCGAAGAAGGAGAAGCCTCACGCCCTCCTTCACTACCTCCTCAACAAGGACGACTCTAAAGAAAGTGGTGATATCAAGCCAAAGCTGGAGGAGCTGGAGGCCAGAGGAGCTCAGGGGGCAGGGGTCTCCAGCTCAGACACCCACTGCATGGAGGGAAAGGTCAAGCTGGAGCCATCCGATGAGGTAAGTTGTTTTTTCTTTCCTAAAAAGCCAAGTTGTTAGACGTAAAACACCCACTAGATTGTTTTCTAATCAATCTTTTGTCTCTGTGGTTCAGACGGAGACCTTGGAGACCATTCTGGGTGTCCCAAGGAAAAACTCTGGCTTCTACCCCGAACCAGACTCCAGAGCAGGGAAGGAAGTGGGGAATAAACCAGGAAACATGCCTGACAATTTACATGGTAAGTCGGTCATGAAAATCCAAAGCATGTACCGGTAATACAATGATATGTATGAAATTTTTATTCAACTCTTTGAACCTAAATGTGCGAAGGTATGTAACTTCTCCTTGGCACTGTGTGTGTGTGTGTTTCAGATGGGGAGAAAGGCCCCATGCCTCCAACTCCACGTAGTGTCTATCAAAGAGCCTTGTCCGCAGATGCTAAACCCATGGGTGTAGACGGACCAGTAGGAGGCGGGCTGGCGATGAGGAGAAATGTCCCCTGTCCCACATTGGTCAAACAGGAGAACATTGATGCTCCGATCCGATCCGGACCCGTACCCAACGGCTTTCCTGGAGGCATGGGTGTCTGTCCACCCAGAGGACATCCAAGTAATTTAAGCACTTACTTCTTTGCAGGCCCAAGACAGCCTGGCTTTCTATGTACAACTTGGTCTCACAGAATAGGCATGAAATATAAAAGCTTAGGGTTCAGATTTTTCACAACATAGATAAGCTTACTGATGAAATGCTCTAAGTTGGTGGTGTTTTTTGTTGTTCAGGAGGTATGGGCAGAGGTATGGGAATGCCCCAGCGCCCTCCCATGGCAGGACCAGGGGAGTGGGGGATGCCGAGGCCCAGCGGCAGCCCAGCGTCCGGCCCAGGTCACCCAGGCATGGGGCGCTCTGGCCCGATCGGCGGACCCATGATCAACCGCTCCAACAGCGTACCTGCAAACCCCAGGTCCATGCTGCAGCAGCAACTCATGGATATGGGTACGTCACATGTCACACATCTCTGGTGTAACTAACTGCTTGATTCATAAAGTGATGAAGTGAAGTACATATCTGAACCTTTTTTCTGTGAATTCATCTGCAGGTACCAATGAAGCCAGTATGAGTATGAGCCCATTTGGTGGACATGGACCACCACCTCGGTCCCCCAACTGGCCAGACTCTGCCATGGGAATGGAAAGACCCCAGACAAACACAAACAGGTAAACCACTGGTCCTAAACCCATCCCATTATTTCCAACTTACTGGGCTCAGTCTAAATTCAGAAGTTGACATTAATCATGTCTACGATCACAGCCTCCTATTCTTTAAGTGACTAAACATCTGGGTCATTTGTTGCTTCAGGGAACAGTTTGCACACCCCCTGGATGAGCTGCTGGGGCCGCTGACCAGCAGCGATGGCCCGAGTGATGAACGAGCACTACTGGACCAGCTGGATTCTCTGCTTAACACCGCAGATCTCATGGCTCTACAGGAAATAGACCGTGCCTTGGGCATCCCCGAAATAGTGGGCCAGGTACAGGACATGCAGCAGTGTGAATGATGTATCACATTGATTTTGTTAACAGGACATTATTAGATAATAGCAGTGTTGGCACCAGAGGCACAAATGAAAATCAGTCTTAAACTGCACGGTGATGCTGAATCAAGTGAAAAGTATAAAAACAGAATTTTATGACATGGTAGAGTGAACACATAGTCAGTAAGAATAAAAAGCAGAGAAAATGGTCCAAAATCACTGTATGAATTTATTTTAATTAGGTGTGATATGATGTGAGCTCATTTAAAAGTTTGAACTTGAATGTTCATAATGTGAATGTTCTTATTAAGCTTCCAGTTCATTGTAGCTTGTTGTTGAAACCTAAACCATAAGCTTGATACTGATGCAGCTGTTGAATGGATGTGTGTGTGTTTTATGTCTATGCTCTGGTGGTGTTAGTCAGCCATGTGTTAACTTTGCATGACGGTGAAATCTGTCCAAACTGGCATCACATGCAGCTTCTCTCTACCCCAGACCCACGGACCTGAAGGTCACCAGCAGGGCCAGGATCAAGGTCAGGGTCGGCCACCATCGGAGCCTTTCCCAGGACCGGACTCCTCTATAGGCATCGACCAAAAGCCCATGTACGGCCAGGGCTACCCTGGGCCCCCAGGGCCCCCCTCCATGGGCATGCAGGGAGGTTATGGAGGCAGCACGATGCAAGGTCAGTCTCCTGGTGGCTTCAACCCCATGATGAATCAGATGGGCCAAGCAGGGGGCTTCCCTGGCATGGGCAGTATGGGGGCCATGGGCAACCCCCGTGCAAACATGATGAGACCACGCATGATGGCCACCAAGCCTCTACGACTGCAGCTACAGCAGAGACTGCAAGGCCAGCAGGTGAGCTCACTGAGGAATACAGATCATATGACCGCAATACTGGTCTATAGAAAACACGGGTCACCTTGTTCGTTAGGAAGAGTGGGTTGTTTTTGTGAATTATGTGAAGAATGAAAGTCAAAATAAACAAACTCTTTCTCATTTCTCCTCCGGCAGTTTATGAACCAGACCCGACAAGGCATAAAGATGGAAAATGCCCCTGGAGGAAACCCTGCCATGCGTCCAGGCATGCAGCCTGGCATGCAGCCTGGCATGCAGCCTGGTATGCAACCCGGCATGCAACCCGGCATGCAGCCAGCAGGCATGGGTGGTCAGGTATGTAGTCAGTTCATCCTCACATCTGATATGAGGTGTTTTCACTTGACACTTTTAAATAAAATCAGTCTATTTGTCACCACTTGAAGAACGGAGGTCAAATTCTTGATGTTTCTCCACAGCCTGGTTTCCTTAACGCTCAGATGATGGCTCAGCGCAGCCGCGAGATGATGACCATGCAGATGAGGAGGCAGCGGATGATGATGCTGATGCAGCAGCAACAGCAACAGCAGCAGCAGCAACAGCAGCAGCAGCAGGGACAAGGGGCAGCAGCAGCAGGCTTCAGCCCTCCTCCAAATGTCACCGCACCAGCAGGCATGGACGCCCCCATGGGAGGCCCCCCCTTGAGCCAACCTGGACAGCAGGGATTCAACTATGGAGGTAACTATGGTGAGTTGACTGACTCAGAGTTGGCTGCCTGTCTCTTTTCCACCTGGATGTTCAAGTTCCACATTTACAGCTGCTCACTATCGTTGTCGTACTTGCAGGAATTAACCAGCAGGGGGACCCGTCGTTCATGGCTCCGGGCAGCAGCCCACCAGGAAACATGATGCAAGGGCGAATGGCTGGCCCCCCTCAGAGCGCCATGATGCAGGGGATGCAGGGAAACCCACAGGGAGGACCCATGTACCCATCTGGAGAGATGAAGGGCTGGCCTCAGGGCGCCATGCCACGCAGCAAGTACGTAACAACAGACTTCTCTGAGCACAACACTCAACTGGAGTCTTGTCTGCGTGTTGTTTCTTGACGTCAAAATCTATTTCCATTGTCTTCCAGCTCATACCCTCAGCAGCAGTTCCCCCAGCAGGGCAGCCAGGGCCAGTTTGGGCCGATGATGATGAACAACTCCATGGGCGGACCCGGGCCAGTCAGTGGGGCCGGCGCAGGGCAGATGGGCCAAATGCCAGGACAGATGCAAGGACAAATGGGCATGAACCCAATGGGAATGGGCAGAATGCCAATGGGACCTGATCAGGTAGTTAATTGTTTGTCTGTTTGTTTCAGGGGGCTTACGTGAGACTGAGCTGATGTTGTAAAACTCTGTAGAGACTTTTTTATTGTTTATTTGTGAGAATTCCCATTAGCTGTGCTCTAGAGCAGTGGTTCCCAACCTGGGGGGCGGGACCTCCCAAGGGGGGCGCCAAAGATCCAGGGGGGGTCGCGAAGCCCTCTTGATTTTAAGGGGTTTGTAATTAAATGTAATTAAAATGTTAAATAAATGAGTAGGCTAAGCATTTAATTCATATATGTGACAAAATCAACTAAATTCAAGGGCCACATTAAACATTTATTCGTGTATTTAAATAGATAAACAAATAAATTATAGGCCTATATCAATAGATGATTGAATATCAACAGTTTTAAAACATTAAATACATAATATACAGCAGGGCAATATCAGTCACAATAAATTTGAAAAACAGCATGGAACAATGAGAAAAAACCTGTGTAAAATTACAACATATTCTTCAGAACATGTTTTTAAAAGTACAAGTTCTGAAGAAATATGTTGTAATCATACACAGGTTCTCCTGATTGTTTGTTACATGCTGTTATTAAATTACTGAAATATAATAAAGTATTTCATGTAAAAGAAGTTATGATGTTCCTTATTTTATTTTATTTTACATGGGGGGGGTCACCAAAGTTTTCAATGGTAAAAATATGGGTCCCTTAAGAAAAAGGTTGGGAACCACTGCTCTAGAGCACCAACGACAGCTAAATTGACACAAATTATACCACAGACCCCCATTGGACAAAATTTTGAAGCAAACACCAGAAATACACAAATATTTACTTAGTCAATGTACGTTCAAATGAGGTGTGAAATTTTTGGAAAGATTAGAGATATTTCTGGAAAAATGTGGTACAATTTCTCCAAAAAAGTTGAAACATTTCTAGAAAAAATGGTAAAATTCCTCAAAAAAAAAAAATTCTAGAAGAAAAAAAAGAAAGAAAAAGTGGTAAAAAAAAAAAAAGGAAAATAATAATCATTTAAAAGAAGGTGTGAAAAATTAAAGTTAAAAAATTCTAGAAAAAAGTGGTAACATTTCAAGAAGAAGTCCCCTGGGGGTCCCCGGACCCCACTTTGCAAACCATTGCTCTAGAGCACTGCTAGCCTTACTGGGGTCCACATTTAAAAACAGTTCATTTAAAACATACATTTACAATCAAGACATGAATAAGATAAGACAAGTCAACGAAAACTTACATTAAATCTTAACAATAGGTATGAATCGTCATCCTAAATCAAAGAACATATATAAGACACTCCAATACACAGTGGTTGTTAGGTGACAACAACAAAACCTACATAAGCCTCCATAAAACCCTAAGTGTGTATGCGTGTGTGCATGTGTAGATGTTATCTTACAGGTATGGAATTCCAAGATGTTTTTTTTTATTTGCATTGAAATATTGATTTCTGTGTGATTTGGTTATCTGCTACAGATACAGACATTATATTTGAACAAATAAGTGTTAACATGTACAGTATGTGACTGTTTTTCCATCTCTGCAGAAGTATTGTTGACGACCTGTGGCTGACAGCAGAGTCTGAAGCCTTTCATCTGTAGCGCCGGGGCCAGGAGAGGAGCTGGACCTACACAAACACACACACAGTGGGAGTTCTCCAGCATAAAACATGACACGGGAGACTCAACACAACGCTCTGCTCATCCTGAGGAAGTCGGCTACAAGGACAAGCATGGATCAGGTTTCATCACCAACCGAAGCCTCACATGCTGTAGCCTCAGCCTGTGTAGGTTACGCACAAACACAAAATATCTGTGTGTGTGTGTGTGTGTGTTGCGCGCATGTTTGTGTGTTTTCACGCGAATGACCTGGAGCTGTCGGGCAGTATTCAGCGTCACAGTCAGGCTGCAGAACGGGACTACGGTACAACTGGCTGTGGCTGCACTTTACCTGGAGGCTTCTGCGTGGAATAAAGATTGATGCAATATTTCTTCATCATTACAGCCTTACGAGAGATTCAATGCCTTCACAACAATGGGTTTCTTTTTGTTTTGTTTTTCTTTTCTTATCCTTTGGATGCGCCTCATTCTTAAAGTCATTGGAAGCTATAAGCACAGTTTTACCATGTTATGCAGATTGGAGCAATAACTCTCGCCTCTATGCTTTAGACTGTAACTGAGCGTCATTACCCTGTTCTAAGCAAACAAATGGTACTGCAGTATTAGATGTCTCAAATGTCCTCTGTGAATATGAATTGTAAATATCCTACAAAATATATCAGACATGCTTTTTAAAGACCCATTATTGCACAAAGTATGAGACCTGGTTGTATTTTTGTGTCCCATAGGTCAATACTGATTTGGTTATTTTTGCTTTCCTCCTTTTTTTGCCTTTGCAAACACAGGTGTGTTTTGGGTTTTCCTTTCCTCTGTTTGTCTTTTTCTTAATGCTGTATTTTTATTTTTATTTTTTTTTCCCAGAAGTCGTGTATTTCATGTTTTAGCGAGGCACTTTTTACTTGTGACGAAGATCTGATGAGTTGAAGGTTTGAGCTTTCACACCACCAGAGGTTTTATTAGCAGATGGGGGCGGTGGATTCTGTCGGCCGGTCGATTATGTAAACTTTTTGTTTTGTTTGGCTGTGTGTGTGTGTGTGCGTGTATGGGTGTGTAAGAGTGTATGTGTGCGTGTGTGTGTGTGTGTGTGTGTGTGTGCAGTATGGTGAAGACGGGAACACACCCCTCGGTTCACCAACAGGCCCGGTCCTTGCAGAATTCTCTCCCTCCCACCATCTTTGTGTCTGTCGAGTGTATTTTATCCACAGCATCTTCTTTTGACTGTTATTCTCAACTCGCTGAATCTACCTTTCAACATGCGCAATCCAAAGATATTTTTCCACATCTCTGTATAGTTTCTGAGGTTTTCTGGTGTACATTTTTTATGATATGTGTTATATTATTCTGACGGTAAATGGGTACATATCATTGATCTGTAATGGCATATGATGGTTATGTACTGTAAGTGTATCAGCTATCAGTGCAGTGCAAACGAGGACTGGGGGGTCTCAGCCCTGCAGCAGAAAAGTTTTTACATCCAGAAAAAAAAAAAACAAAGCATGTTTTTGCTGTGAAAGAGAAATACCAATGGAATGAAATCCACTTGAAGACATATCAATTTCTCTTCTATTTTTCAGGAAACAACTTCATTTTATCTCCAGATTTTGTTACTTCAGGAAAAAGGAACTTTGTAGAGTTTGAATGAAGTGCAAACAGAGGCAAGAGATCATTTGGTTTGTTTTTGTTTTTCCTTGTGTGGAGGTAAGATAAGCTGTCATTTTACAGGATGTATATTACAGTTTTTTTTTTCTTTTGATGTTGATATTGATGTAAATACAAATTTCTATTTAAACACTCTTGACTCTTGTTCTCTAATTATAATGCATGTAATGCCATTCGTGCAGTTCTCAGTCTGGTAACAGTCAATATCAGCCAGTGAATGTAGACATAATAATCACATCTTATCAAACAAAACAAATGAGCTCTGCTGCAGCCTTGTCAGGTTATGAAGAAATAATCCACTTCCATTTTTAGATCTAATATTCTTCTGTTGAAAGAAAAGTATCATTCAATATCACTCCCTGCTTGGTGTTGCAGAAAACTTTGCTTCTTTCAGGTTATTGTAACTCCCACACAGTACGCCGCACTAACTTCTAAAACAAGTGCACACGGTGGAAGAAGAATTCACATCCTTTATTTTCCAAAAACTATGAAAAAGTAGGTCCAACTGTTTGTAACTGGTACTTTAGTTATCACACTGTAAAACAACTATTGTGCAGATGTTTAATTTGCAGAATTTACTTCAGTGATGACTAATTCAGCCGTGTGACTCATGTTAATACTGATCATGTTGCAGCTTTCCGAGGTGGAGCTGGTTTTAACTACTTAATATACAGTTTGGTATTTTTTTAATCACTGTTTCTCAAAGGTTGAGCTGCCCTGAAGGATCACAAGATAAATCTTTTGGCTGTGAGAGGATTAATGAAAGAAAAACAAGGCACTGACGCACACATTTGTTTTCACGTTTCTCTAATCTTTGCTTTCTTTTTTTGGAGATCATCAGATACGCTATGCAGCTTTTTGATATTATGTTCATTTCTTAAAATATTAAGCTTTATCTGCTTTTGTTTCCGAGTGCAAAATCAAGACGATGTTCAGTTCTTTCTGCTTTTTGAGCTGCAGCTGCTTCAGCAAACTCTCACTTAGAGGCTGCATTTAAACTTTAAACTGTTGACAAAACTTTCAGCTACTAAATTTATATTTAACTTCTACTATATTCACATGATCACATCATAATTTCTGAGTTATGATATTGCATAAATGATATACATCCACAGTAATAACTGAATGTGCATATTAAGCCTTAAGGGGTAGGACCAGTAAGTGAACAGATAAAATGACACTGATGTATCATCTCTGTGTATGATCTGCAGCAGTTTGTGAGACATTGGAGACAGAATAATGTTAGAGGAGAAGAGCAGCTACTGTCAGGAAGAGATCAGCATCATAACTCATTAAGAGACGAGTTCATGTGCTTCCCAAGACGAGTTCAGATGAGACAAGAAAGGTCAACAGCAGGAGACAGGTAAACACTGGTCTACACAGTCACTAGTTCATGTTAGTAAATATGTTTGGAGGTTTACCATAGAAGTTGATGTTCTTCCTCCACACTTCACATTTGATATAATATTTCTGTCGCTTCAGAAAAATAATAATGAGACACGAAGGCGACAGGTGAAGATGTCACAGCAGCAGGATCGAGGATGATGAACCACCTTCATCAGACAGGACAGGCCCCGAATCTGAGAGATGAAACTAAAGGTGTGTTTTAGTCTGGTGGTCCATGTTTCTGATGATGGTCTGGTGTAATTCCTACATAATAGGCTATGAAGAAGTCACTGAAGTAACAGTTTGAACCATAAAGTACAGTACTTGGGTATTTTAAGCAAGCACACTTGGCTACATTTCCACCATTGCTGATGGAGCTTTAGTGGGAAGCTTTTAAACAGGCTTCATTCTGTATTATCAGATTATCATTGCTGAATTTTAATGCCACAGATTTAACAGTGCATTGTTATTATTATTATGCATTATTATTTAGTTGATCGTACTTTCTCTGAGTACAATCAAATGTTTAAATGCAGAACTTGAGCTATATAAACCTTCACCAGAGGGCGGCGCTGTTGTCTACACATTTCCCCTTCTTCAACACCTCCATCGCCTCACTCAGCTGCTGATGTCGCCGCTGTGAGAGAAGCTGCGGTTCACTGTAAAACCACCAGGGGGCGCTGACTACAAACCTGAGAGCTGAGGGTTGACTCATGTTTATGGACAGGGATTAAAGTAACAACAATCATTTGGAGTGAAGCAGATATAAATTGGATTAAATGGTTATAAAGTGATAAAATAACGAGTAAAAATACATTTTTTTTTTTTTTAGAGTTTTCTTTTTTCTTTTTTAAATGGAGAAACCACCGTGGCCTGGTCTTTATTGTCTCCACAGCTCAAGCAGATTACATAAGAGATTTGTATCTGCCTTATAGATAATTACAAGTGATTAAAGGTTCAAAGAGGAAACTCTATTATGATTTGGAGAAACATTGAGGCAGTTTTACATGTTAAACAATTCATTTTAAATTCTTATTGACACTTCCCTCAGCTCGAGCTGAGTATGTTTCTATTTAAAAAAAAAAAAAAAAAAAAAAAAGTGGAGTGTATATATTAATAGTAAACTTATAACATACGACTGTAGTGTGGGAATCTCTACCCGAGAGCGACTCACTCTTCTCTCTCTCTTTCTCTCTTTCTCTCTCTCGCAGTGTTGGCGTGGTTCCCGGCCCATCTGCGGCCTGGCCCTTGGATTACTGTTTGTTAATGTTTCAATCAGCTGTGTGTTGAGGAATGTGGAGCTATTTAACCTGAACTTCCCCAGGTGTGCCGAGGCGCCGCTCAGTCTGGGCCCCGCCGCCCTCCCCTGCCCTTGGCACAAAGCTATCACACAAACACAATCACACACTGGCCACGCCGGGGCTGCAGCTGTGCGCATCGCACCGCAGGGAAATGGGAAAAACATTGCACCAGGGAGACAGAATAAATCTTATAACGAGTCGCCTCGCCAAAGCAATTTTAACCCCTGCGGTGCCGGTGGAGACCAGAAAACAGTTGATTTACGCGATTACACATCGAAACAGCACATTTAAATGGATGTTTTATGAAGTGAAACTAACTTTTATCTCATTTATTTATTTTATTTTTCATCGTCAGTAAACCGCCTTACATCACCGAATCTCTCTTTGTAAATGCCCTGAACACAACTACAGTCTTTAGAGTCATGACTGCAATGATTTTATTCATTTATTTAACTTTATTTCAAACTCTTGTCTCCTTTCGTCAAGATGTGTGGACCTGACGATTTAAAGGGAGACTTCCTCTGGTAATGTGATACGTTAATGACCCATAGAGAGGCAAATTACCAATTTAACTGGCTGTGAGCCATTATGTTGACCACCAGCTTTGGTTTTATGTTACCTGAATGACTTAACAGCTTCAGGTGTAGCACTTTTTTGTTTTTTAAGTGACAACCACTTTACACTCTTCCAAAAAGCTACTCAGCTACAAGGTAAAGCTATTCACATGTAGGCCTATAGGAGTAGGCCTGTGGGTAATCACAATGGTAACAAGGCCATAACAGCCCATAATAAGCCTTTTAAGTCCCAGCTGTTTTATATGTAAAGAAATCAACACTGTATGATGTGATTCTACACATCACACACACACACACCACCCCTCTCTATCCCTCTCTCTCTCTCTCTCTCACACACACACACACACACACACACACACACACACACACACATTCACACAAACACAGTGACACAGAAAGATTCTTGTTCAAAAATAATTGTCTTGTTTTAATAAAAACACCAATAAAGTACATTGTAAGAAAACAATATCTTCACATAATGAGGCATTGTAATATACAATACAGTTTGTCGCTCAGAATCTGAGAAATTTTACTTTTTTTCATTTTACAAAACGATGAATTCTCTACATGGTTTACACGAAAAAATACAAAGAGCGTGACAGCAACATTAGCTTTCTTTAGGAAAAAAAAACTCTACAAGCAACGAGCGGCTGCTGGCTGCACTGATCTTGTCTTGGTCCCTCGGCTAACCCAGTCTCTCTCTATCTGGACACTACCGGTCTTCTTCTCTCCGGACCCTCTGATGAATCGAGAGCCGTGAGTTGGCAGAGGTCTGTCCCCTCGCCGCCGGAGGACGTCCACACAACGTTATTTTATTTTGTTTTGTTTTTAGCGGTGGGAGTTTGAAACGTCCCTTACACAGTTCAAGGTTTTTTTTAATCGATGTGGTCGAGAAAGTCACATCATCATGGTATTAAGCCTTGTTCGTTCTTGGCGGTGCTCGCTCTGGGGGTCACGGTGCGATGCTCCACCAGCTCTTAGCGGCACATAATCCTGTCATCTGAGCATCCATTCTGCGAGAAAGGAAGAAGAGAGAGAGAGGGATGATTAGTACATCTGCTATAGGAGGATGCAATGCAAAGCAGCAACAAGCAACAACCCGGTGCGCAAAGGGAACTTGGCAACTTTTACGCACGGGCTTTGCATATCTTGGTATATTCAAATGCAAAAAAAAAAAAAAGAACTTGCACTGCGACATGTGTATGTATGAGAGCATGTGAAGAGATATTTACCTCAACTGTGATGCTGGCGATCTCTGCGTTCAGGGTGGTCAGCGGCGTGCGGGGGATGCTGCCGGCGGAGTGCTGGCGACTCTTCTCCGGCTCGTCCAGCTCGACCTGCAGGTCCCAGATGTAGTCGATGACGTGCTGCAGGATCTCCACTTTGCTGGCCTTCTTGTTCGTGGGCAGAGTGGGCACCAGCTCCTTCAGCTTGCTGTAGCAGCTGTTCATGTCCTGCAGGAAGACGCTCATCTGCTCGTCCAGGAGCGGGATCTTGCACTTGGAGATGGCCAGGCTCTGCTCGGACAGGCATCGCATTACGTCCTCGCCGCCGACCTTGCTCTTCAGGGCGCAGGTAGATCCGACAACCTTCATCTTGATAAGTGTTCTTGGAGTAGTTTCCAGGATTGAAAAAGGTAAAAGTTCAGAAGTAAGTTGAACAAAACGAGGCTTTTCCTCCTCTTGGAGATGTGAGCAAGGCAATGTTGACAGTTTGCAACATCCACATGGGCAAACCTCCTCCGGTTTATAGCAGCGCAGGAGCAGGGGGCGTAGCGGAGTGCTCCTGTTTGAAGGCGGTGAGCCAATCAGATGGCTGCGTTTGTATTGATGGGTCGGTCCCAAACCGCGCCTTCAGCCAATGGCTGCGCTCGCCTGGTTATCGGGATTTACAATCTGTTTGAGGGATGGCGTTACAAATGGAAACAAATGTGTGTCTTTTATTGGTAATATGTGGGAATCCAGCTGTCCATGGCTTGGGGACTCTGCAGGTGTAGATTGCCTGGGGACAGTCAAGGGGTGGTGAATGCCTCTGTATGTAGTGTGAGAATGTGTGTGGGATGGGAAAGGATGAATAGGATGAATGGCTAATGATAATTAGGCTACCACAGTGCCCCAGATTTGCCTCTCACAATTGTGGATGGCGCTGCAGATGTTGGCGACAATAGTAGTACAGTAAAGTTAGACAACCGATCACACAGACAGCAGGGGCCAAACAATTCTGGGAAAAGATTCACTTTTTTTATTAACTTAAATTAGTTCAAGATGATGAGGTTCAACGGGGAAAAAAACAAAACAAAACAAAAAAACTTTTTTGTGAACTGTGTTGGAATTCAGTCACAAAGAAGATTAGCAGATTATTCAATTTATCAGACCATTAGACTAATAACGTTACCATGTGAGGGCAAACTGGTGATCGTTTTGGAAAACATGCTGTGCTCTCATTCCCACACCAACGACACGAAAAACCACCACTAGCTACTATATCTTTTATGCTCACAAACTGCTTTTTTTTCCCTCTCTCTCTCTCTTTTCCCCGGAGCTTTTCACGGGCTGTGTGTGCTAAAGGAAGCCCGGTGAGAGCAGCAGCTTCACGGATTCCTTCACATGTTTCTGCCGTGTGTGCTCAGCCTTGTGTGCTCACTCAGATCACATCGCCCTGCTCTGGATCTTCCCCCCAGATTGTCCAAACAAGCCCGAGCAGACTGGCAGGCGCCAGCGCGGTGACGTCACCCATTCATCGGAGCCTTGACGCCTGTCAGCCTGGCGCCGCTCGGGCGGTCTCCATGGAGACGTCAAACAAGAGAGCTCGCGCTCCGCGGCTTCTCCGGCTCACCTGCGTGGCGCGCGGACTCGAAGCCCTGAGAACAAACCGGCCCCGGAGCTTTGTCGTTTCATTTATCACCTTAAAAAGCAGCGGGATGGGATTACCGCCCCCCGCACCTGCAGAGCAGACGCTGTCAGCCGGTTAACAGCGCCGAGGAGGAGCAGGAGCAGGAGGAGGAGGAGGAGGAGGAGGAGGAGGGCTCCGTATTATTCTGTTAGCGCGTTTAACACTAAATAACTGCTGCATTCCCACACACAGCCTGCTGTCACTGCTGTAGCTACAAACCTGTGGTCGCTGTGAAACTATACAGAACAAGTAGCTACAATCTGTTCTGTTACATTTTATTTGTTGGGATATATGTCAAATAGTTTTAAGTGTTAAAATAGATTATTTAGCTGTAGCTATACACACTTGTTTTATGAATAACACAAATAAATTAACCAATAAAGAACACAGAAAAAAAGTATTTTCCACAACTTTACTGCAACAGTGATAATAGTTGCAACAACAGTAATGCAATGCTATATTATAATATATCAATTATTATAATAATGAATAAATTAGATAGATAGATAGATAGATAGATAGATAGATAGATATTTATTGATCCCAAGGAAAATCAGAAACTTGTACTAAAAGTATCAAAAGTAAAAGCAGCAACTCCTGTAAAGCAATCACCCCTATGATTGTTAATTTATCATATTAGTACGTGATGAATACTAAAGTATTAATGTGCAAGCAGTACTTTTATATTGTAGCAATGTGAGTCTAGTTTTCCTACTTTCCATACTGGAGGGTAGTTAAACTTTGGCTGTGACATAAATGTGGTAGAGCAACAAGTGCATCATTTCCCCTCTGAAATGTAATGAAATTAAAATTTAAAGTAGCAAAACATATAAATAATGGAGCATGGGTAGGTCAAACTCTGCGTCAGTACAGTAATAAAAGTAATTAGTAACATTTCACGACTGTACAACCCCACATGTTATGTTGTGCTTATAATTGTTTTTATTGGCCAAGATCTGCAGAATGTGACTGTTCCTATTTTATTTTTGTAAATACAAATAGGCTATACATAAGTCAACATGAATTTTGTGGTATTTGTACAGATGAATACAATGCACCATCTTTCACATTGTCCCGAGGGAATAAAAACAGCTTTTTCTCTTCAGATTTGAATATAAATGCTATTTAAAGAGCCACTGCTAATATCCGAACAGATGTTATACCAGCCCACTGATAACGTCAGCGTTGCTTTCTTTTAACAAAGTTAACTACCACCGGGACTGTTTCTTCTAGCTGTTGCAGTAGCCTGTAAAAACTTTTTTTTTTTAAACTTTCTTTTTTTCCCCCTTTTCTTTTTTTGCCCTCTGTCCTAGGTCGCAGCTGACAGGGCGGAGGGAGGGCCGGGTGGGTAGAACAATGGGAGTGCGGTGCAGGGATTGTGGGAGAGAATCTAGGCTGGAGCCACAGTGTCTGGAGCGCCCCTCCACTCCCCTCATCCAGCTTTTGTTCAGCTGCAAAAGCTATCAGCACTTCCTACTGACACCAACAATAACTCCACACAGCTGGGCCCTTTTTAGCCTGTTTACAGCACATCAAGGCGAGGGGAGAGAGAGAAGACAGAGGGATGAGGCAGAGGAGGGGAAAGAAAAGTGAAACATATTAGCTCCTGATTTTAACTGACAGAATGGCAGTGCCCTCTCCCAGCTCCCATTCCCTCCTTCGTCGCTGACACACAATTAATTTCCCAAGGGACTCGTTATATGTGAGCCGATTATCACTTAGTATTTTATTTCTGCGACAAGCTACTGTTGCAACATCCTGCATCCATCAAACAGCAAACACAACACTTCTCTCTCTTTCACTCTCTCTCTCTCTTTTTTTTTAAGGACATTGTGTATCTTGGCTATATTTGTGCCAGCACACAAACCGTTTCCCAGTAGCATTTTTTTTTTTTTTTTTTTAGTATAAACTTTTCCATTTGCTGGAGGGGAAACATATTAGCTAATACGCCCTCTTTATCGCTTCAGCAAATAGATCTACAAAAGCACACTACAGGAAGCCACGGGGGGAAAAGTTGGTGCAGGAATTCATTCAAGGAAATGGGACATTCCAGCAATGCTTTCACACTTTTGCTGCATGTTATTATTACTGTGGGGACAATAAGTAACGCTCATAGTACTTCCTGAAACATGAAAGTGACCAAACCACAATCATAGTGGAGGAGAATAAATGGTTTCTTAGACAGAGGATTTTTTACTTCAGTATGATTATTGAGATACACTGTTGAAAAGAAACTGAGAGGAATTTGATAATGAGAGGAGAGCACCACATGCAAGTTTTCAACAATTTTTACTCACACACACACACACACACACACACACACACACACACACACACACACACACACACACACACACAGGCCATCTCCTCGCAGCTGTGGGATTAGTTTCCAGTTCCCAGTCAGGCTCTTCCTGTTTGCTTGATAATGATCACACCTGTGTGCAGGTGTGTGGGGAGGCTCATATGAGACTGGGAGGGGTGTGTGTGTGTGTGTGTGTGTGTGTGTGTGTGTGTGTGTGTGTGTGTGTGTGTGTGTGTGTGTGTGTGTGTGTGTGTGTGTGTGTGTGTGGTGTCAGATACAACAACAAAAAAAGCTTTAACCGCACCACAATGTCACATCTATCCTGGGCCGAGTGGTGATTGATTTGTGACACTCACAGTCTCATCAGTCACAGGTACAAGTGAAGGAAGTTTGTGCCGGATGTGAGAGTTTGTAACACAGTATGTCACTGTTTCTGTGTGTGTGTGTGTGTGTGTGTGTGTGTGTGTGTGTGTGTTGTGTATGTTTCCGCCCGGATTCCTGGTGTGCTTCGGCGTGGCCTGGCACCTCCCTGGGCAGCCCAGCCTCTGTAATGACTGAGGACCCATGGTTGGGAGTCACTTCCTGTGGGAGTCCTGGTTCAGAGATGTGTCAGCAGCAGCGCAGACGGACTGGAGCCTCGCCGCCTGTTGGGTGTTTTTCCTGTGTGCAGGGCAGCAGCAGCAGCAGGAGACGGTGGGTGGACGGATGCCTCCCTCCCTCCCGCCTGAGAACCAAGGGCAGGTTGCATGAACAGTATCTCCATCTGATAGTTAGTGTGTGGCGAAGCCTCGCAGCACAGAGGCCCTTGAAGCCCCCACAGGTGTCCTCTGCTCTGTGTCCTTGGCCCCTGGTGGACTCGCAAGGACAGCTTGGTCTCTATCACTTGTGTACATGTGTATATGTGTGTGTGTGTGTGTGTGTGTGCATTCACCGGACCCAGAGCTCACCCCTCCTCTACACCCCTGTGGCCATCTCCCTCCGCCTGGTTCCCACACACACTATCAAAGCCCTTTAATGGCTTCTAATTAGCTCCCCATCTGCTGGTGACAGCGCACTGGTGGCATGCTAAAGCACCCATTGAGAGCATAGGCATTGTGCTCTGGAATACTTTCCACTCCAGTGGCAATTGCCTGGTGAGAGAGCTTTAGTTGGGGGTGTGGGGGGGTGCTGGGGTGGGGCTGGGTGAGAAAGAGGAGGGGGAGGAGGGGATGCTGCATAGAGTTCTCTACGGTCAGGGGCTTGGGGGAGGGCAGGGGTGGAGGGATACACAATAGGAGACAGTGTTACGGCTTGTTGCAAATCTAATAACGCCCGAGTCCCTTTTCCGTCCGCTCATCACCCCCCCCAGCACCACCAGCAACTATTCCACCCCTCCCTCTACTTTTTTTTTTCCACTTAAGCAACAGTTTGCCGCTGACACCACGCAGCGGACTCTGACTTTACGGTGGAACCCGCAACACAACCTGATGAGGTGCTCCATTGTCTCGAGGAGCCCCATGGCTGTAGCTCGCCCTCTGGAACAATGGGTGCACCTCTATAGAAACTGTAAATGTTGCCTAATGAGGCCTCTTCATTAGCAGAACCTGTCTATGTGTGAATGCTGCCTGTTTGTTAGATCCTATGAGGCCTTCTCCTTTCCGGGACTTCCAGCGGGGTCCAGGTCCACCAGCAGCAGAAGGGGAGGCCAGCTGTTCCCAGCTGGTAGCCAGAAGATGCCTATGGGGGACAGGCCTGATTGCTGCCTTCCAGCTGCCCCCTGCTGTAGCAAAGAGAGGGAGGACAAGCAAATGCTTCTGGGAAACCGTCAGATCAGCTCCAGTAATGTCATTGTTCTACATCCACTGTTTGCTAATTTAGATGGATATATACCCACTGTGCATATTTTAATTAAGCACATAGCTGACTAAGAAAGGGAAATGATCCTCATCAATATCCAACATAAACAATGACAAACGTCCCTCAGAGTATTTCTGTGATTTTGTCAAATAAGATAGAAGAGCGATAAAAATTAATATCAGTGTGAGAATGACCATTATTCCATTTTTCTAAATACATGTTTTCACCAGATAAATTAAATGTATGATGGCGTCTCAACATGAAACCAAACTAATCTATCAAACACGTGAACTCATTCTGCTGTTTTTCAGATTCCATGGCAACTGAATCCACCACTTTGAAATGACAAGGAAGACCCTATGTAGAGCCACGTATTTGTGTGTGTTTCTGTGTGTGTGTGTGTGTGTGAGACGAATGGTCCGTCACCTGACCTCTCTCTCTCTCTCTCTCTCACACACACACACACACACACACACAAACCCTGCACATCCCCACAGCTGCAAGGAGGCGTCCAGTCAGCACGGCCAGGGGACATGGGAGCCAAAGCCCAAAGATGGAGCATGGACAGTGGCAGCTGGGGAGCTGACAAAGCCCCATTCAGAGGGCCCAGGCCTGGGGACAATGGCTGGGCCAGGCTGAGCCCTCTCCTCCACTCTTCCACCCAAAGATTAATACTTCAGATGGGCTTCCCAGTGGCAGGCAGGGCTAAAAGGAGAGCCCTCCTGTTTGTCACTGGGCATTGTGCAAGTCGCCTGAGAACCAACCTCTTGGATGGGCTTGACAAATGAGAGCCGCCATTGACAGTGAACAGATTGGGCCTGCCACTTTTGTTTTGATTGTGGAGCGGGTATAATCAAGTTATTTGGGCCTTGGGGAGTTTTTGTTTCTCTCTCCTGATGCTCTTGACACTAAAGTCCCACCTTAACAGTCTCTGCTGGCTCAGCTGTGATCTGAGCCTGCTCGAGTTTCCCCTCCTTGTTTGTTGTTTCTATTTATCAAAGCTGTATAGAGGGCGCAACAGCAAGAGGAAGTTAATTTACTTGTGGGTGTGGGAATCTGTGGCTATCTATTCATGTGGTCTACAGAAGGCAGCGCAGGTGCAACAGGTGTAGGTGTGCATATTCTTGTCACAGTCAATAGAGCTACAGTGCGGCGTCATTGTAATGTTTTCTATGCAGATGTCCCCCACGTACACCTGACCTGAATAAAGTGTTAAAAGAAACAGCTCAGCCAGGGGACTACAGTAACTAGAGACCCTGTTAGGTGTGTTTTGGAGGAGGAAGAGGGGGGGGGTAAACACAAGCAGATAAGGTGCGCCCCCACCAACCCCCACCTTTTTTTCTCTGTAAGTGCAGCGCAGGTGTTTAGCCCCCAGCAAGGCAGCATTTCTGGTTAAACTGTAGGAACGCTGCCCCGCCTTCACACCGGGAACTAGCAGTGGCCGCAGAGTACACACACTATAGCGTCACACCTGCACACCTGCGCTGCTCCCTCCTGTCAAATGTTTTTGCTACAGCGATCACATCACATGATTTCGCAACAGGAATCATTCCAGCAGCAGAATCCCGTCAGAGAGGAAAGTGCACATGCCATCAGCATTTTTATTTGGAGCTGTCATTTTTAAACCCCGTGGCTGAATTAAAGCAGAAGTAAGCGGAATGTTTGTGTTAATATAAGTCTTAAAGCAGAAGTAAGTGATATATTTGTGTTAATATAAGTCTTAAATAGTTATATCTTCCGACAGCAATCACTTTTATAGAGTGTTTGGTCTGAAACACGGGTCTGTCAGTCACTCTGCTCTGCTCTGAGCCGAGGAGAAAACTTTCCTTGTATCCTACAACCTGTATCCAATGAGGAGAGAGAACGGCATAAAGGGGCGGTCCTCTCTGTGTGTGCAGCCAAGGGTTGCGCGTGAATGTGGTGACGTAGGGACGAGAGCGAGGACTGCTAACTCCAGCGGCTGACAAGAAGTTAGCCAAAACGACCAGATCGCTTACTTCTGCTTTAATCTGACTTTGAAAGTTCACTTCCACTGTTCAACAAAACAAGGACAGAAGCTTTGTTTATCGAGAAAGAGAGAGGGAAAGAGGCCTGGGACCATCTGCCCCGGCTGTCCATCCGTCCCGCCGGTGTTATTGCTGTGCATCAAGCAGCCATTCTCACGATGAAGGAATGCGCCCTTCTTGTAAACATACATCGACCCCCCGCAAGTGCCACAAGCTTCCCTTACCCTGCTGCTCCCTCCCATCCCTCCTCTCCTCTCCTCTCCTCTCACGCCTGGCTGTCCCCTCATCCACCCCAGTCTCTCTATCACCCTCTCATCCACCACCAATAGCACCCCCCCCCCCTCCACCAGGTCCTTCTCCTGCCAGTGTCCCAGTCCCCTCGGGCTGCCCGCTGAAGATAACCCTCCTCTGGTTCCCACATATAGAGCTGAGAGACTCACAGCGAAGACAAGCGCCCTGATTTTCACCCTGTTCCAGGAATACGCTTGTGTGAAACTTCGCTGCAGCAGAAGGTGCCCTACTTTTAAACTTCATTCTTCTCCCTGGGATTGTTTCAGGGGCTTTAACAAAAGGGGAAATAGACTGTGTGCGGGTCAGCAGGGGTGTGTGTGTGTGTGTCTGTGTGTGTGTGTGCATCTAAGTTATACTCGGGTGCGTGTGTTCGCGTGCACGCCTGTGTTTATGCAACAGCGTGTATGTGTGTGTGTGCACGTGAGGGGAGGGCTGCAGGATTATAAAGAGGAAGTGAATGGGAAGTACACACTCGGTGACAAAATAAGAGGGAGACATTCCTTTGCTGCCCCTCCCCTCCTCCTCCTCCTCCTCCTCCTCTCTGCTCCCTCTTTCTCTCCTCTCCCTCTGCTGTGGCAGGGCCCTGGGAAAATCAAACAGGTGGTTTGGGCCTGGCAGGAAAGCTGGCTGGGCCCGGGGTGGGTAGGCCTACAGGCTGCTGGGGGCTATCAAAAGCTCTTAGGCCCAGCTTTAGGCCAGCACTCTGAATGGCCCCGGGCTTCATTATCATGTGAATTCTGGGAACTGCCCCGGGCCCCCAGTAACACCAGTGAGCTGCCCATATGGCGCTCGCTTGGCAACTAGGGAGACCCAGCGCACCCCCTCCCCTCCCCTTCCCTCCAGTGCTTCTCCTCCATTCCAGCACTCCTGATATCAAAGGAGGACAAGAAGGAGAGGGAGGCAGAGGCCCAGAGCCCCCCACCCCACCCCATCCATCCCCAAGCCCTACTCCTGGGGGGGCTGGACCACACAGAGCAGCACTGGACAGTCCTTAGGGACCCTGGATAACACTGCTGCCCTATAGGGCACTACAGCGAGCCGGGCTCCGGGTGGATTTAGCCATTGAATTTGCATTAAAGACGCATTCAAAAGCTGTCAATTTAGCATCACAGATAAAGATGTCGGCAGCCTCTCCACTTCATGAGAGGCTGCTCCCAATCAGCTGCCCCCCCCCTCCTCCTCTTCCTCCTCCCTCCTCCTCCTCCCATCATCCCATAATTCACTGTGGAATTTAGAGGTTGAATTCCTTTAGATTGATCACTATCGAGACGCCGATCACAACAGCACAGCGAATTTAATCTGTTCCTGTTTGTGAAATGTGTGGTGGTTATAGACGATCTTCCAATTCATTTCTCTCCATTTCTGATTGCACACTCGATGCTGTATATTATATCATTTCATGCAATAAGGGGGGATATTTTAATAATAGTGTGTGACCGCCAGGCCTGTAGTGAGCTGCAGCAGCAGCAGCAGCAGCAGCGAGGAAAATAAAATAAATAATGACATTACAATTCATACCATCTGCAGTGATACGCTGGAGACTTACTGGTACAAGCAGCCCCCCATAAGCATTCCTCTTCCATTAGCAGTGACATAAAAACCCTAATGCAATCCATCTGAAGTAAATAACCTAGTGAGTCATCTGATTTTCCTGGAGGAGGATGAGGACACTTCTGCAGAGGAGATGTCACTTAACAGCAGCGCAGGAATTCTGCTATGGCTGCTGCAGTCGGCCACCTGTGTTAGACTGTGGCCGGGGTTAGAAGAAGGAGGAGGAAGTGTGTGAGCCATGTGTGTGTTATATGTGCCACATGATGTCATGCTGATGAAGAGACTTTGGATGACTTCAGCATTGTTCATTGTGATTGCTGATATGTGTGTGTGTGTCTATACGTAGTGCACCTGTGTAGTATGGGAGGCTGGGGAGTTATCTTATATATGGCACATGTGGATAATCTAGTCAGTTTACTTCACCATTTGCACCTGTGATAAGGAAGGCGCGGTACTATGGAAAACAGCAGAGAGCAAAACAAGGAGGGAGGAATGTGTGAGAGAGGTAGAGAGAGAACTAGAGAGAGAGAGAGAGAGAGACGAAAGTGTGATCTGACTTCTGAGGAACTCTACTGGTGATTCATTCTGTTACACATGGAGCGATTCACTCCCTGTGCAGCTGTGCCGGCCACATGCGCAATATGATTTCACAACATCTTCCCTGTCCTTGGAAATTCCTTTTTTTCATGCAGCCCTCTCACCCCCTTCCCCTCCTGTCAGTGCGCTGGCGGTGTTGTTCTGACAGAGAGGCAGGTGCACGACTTAGTCATTCTTCTCCTTCCCCTCAAATGGCTGTGTGTGCTTCACCGAAGCTTTAGTCAGCTAGAAGGGCTTGACCGAGAAGCCCTGCCTGTCAGAGTCATGTGTTTATCATGCAGCGGGCTTCACAGTTGCTGCTGTTGATGGTGTTGTTGTTATCACTCGGCTCATCGCTTGCTCCTGTACTTGTCAACAGCCAGCTGGGAGCAGGACACCGACGCCTCAGCAGCCACAGAAAACTCAAGTGACTCAGCAGTTTCTGGCTCTCTCAGTTGTTGCTCTTTGCCCTGCAGTGTTAGTTTATCTTCACAGTATCAGTGTCTCTCTCTCCAGGATTCGATCCACCGCTCCATGTCCAGTTGTGACCCGGGGGAGCGTCTGTGGGATCCCACCCAGGATGACGAATGTGTGCTGGGGCTGTGAATCATCCCACAGCTGCCCCCCTCCTGCTTTTACCGGCTCCGGCTCTGCAACAGCAACACACGGCCAACGTTCAAACTGTTTAAAACAAACCTGAGCTCATGACGGTGAGGAAAATGAAGTCACTTTTGCACTTGGAAGCCATAATGTTTCACTCATCCAGGAACACAACTGTTCTGGACAGATTAGTCTGCACTCACGTGAGACACACAACATCTGCAGGGCCTTGATTTTGTTGACGTTGCCTGACAATGCATTTTAGTACAGAAGCTAAGTATCATAGACATTAGAGTGATTAAACAACTCTGCAGCAGAGTCATCAACTAAACCCTGGTCCCATGGCATTTAATTCAAGAGGCTCATAAATTATTTTGCCCCTGACGTGCTTATATTCTTCTAATGCAATAGGGATACAACACATAGGGATCTGCAGCAACACTGACCTCATTACACTGATCCAGAATCAGCCGTGACAGGACTGTTCTAGATTAAGTACAGTTTCTATGTCAGTGTCAAAATATAAGTGTGTTTCTTGTATCAGTAAATTGCCACAGAGTCAGTTTCTAATCTTACAGCAATGTGTGTATTGTGAATTGTATTGTATACTCGATATGAACTGATACCAGTAGGCCACTAGTTCTTCATCTGCCTCCCAAGCCTTGAACATTAACTTCACACCCACATGAGAAGCTTTTCAGCCACCGGGTCTTTCATGAAGACAAGATTTGCGCCCTTGTTAAACAGAATCAACCCTCCTGACAATAACAGCTAATCATAAAAAATGGAAAAGGGATATAAGAAGTGCCACACTACAACTGATTAAAGTCATAATGATATCGTTATTGTACATTGGCAGATCTCAAATCAGTATCATGGGTTCTTAAAAATGAAAATGTTCAAACACTGCTCAGTCAAAGTCATGAAACTACCTCCGACATGATTATGCAAAACGTTGCTTCAAGTTGCTATAATGCTTCAAAATGTGGAGGTGAAGCAGGCGTCGTCTTGGTTACATCAGACAGGTGGATGGTATCTTTATTGACAGATATTAACATTTAATGAATATAACATGCTTGATATAGAGTTAAGAGCTATACTCATTGTTTCGTGAAGCATTTCAATTCCTAATCCCTCTCTCCACCTACACACACACACACACACATACATCTCTTATCCCTCTTCGCGCCGAAAGAGCCAGCAGGAGAAACTGAAAGAAAAGAGAATGGGCCTTCGAATGGCGAAGGAATGAGAGTTGAGTTGAGGAACAAGTGAGTGAGTTGGAGAATGAGAAAATGAGAGGGAGAGACAGCATGGATTCTTTTCTTTGGGGCCTTAAAGACATGTTTCCCTCAGATGTTGGCTCTTCTTCAGATGCTAATGGTTCACTCTTATTCCCAAGCTGGGCCTTAGCATAACAATGCAGTGGAAGTGAAAGAGCTAAACCTCTGCTTTCTTTAAGAAGCCAAAGCTGGGCTTTTCTTGTGGACTAATGCCCCTCTCTCTCTTTGTGCTCCCAGTGAAAGGCCTGTGGAACGCAAAGGCAAGGTGATCACAGAGTTTACTGAAAATGAGACTGAAACAACACACGGGCCTGGGCTAAAATTGCGTTGGTGAAGTCATTGTAAGACAGGAGAAATGCCCAAATATAGAGCAGTGAGTCGTCTGGCCCCGAGCCAGAGTACTCACTCTCTTGACTATGATGACAGCAGTCATTTTGAATATTATCAGCTTTTGCTTTTAAAGCTGTTCTGAATTATGTCTGCTTGGAGGACTCCAACCCAAATGTTATGACTGTGTGTCCTGTGCTGACTCCAACATGCCAGAGTCCCATCTGAAAAGCAGTTGTGAGCCTGAAGGGTTTTTAGATGAACTGCGGTCTGACCATGACCGGGCCCTCGTAGATACTGTTGTAAGGCCCTGATAGCCGCTGATAGTAAACTGAGAGCATATGGTTTTCTGCTCTATCATTTATCAGGGGAAGAATGAACAGGACCAGAGGTAAAGGACACAAAGATACTGTAGTACAGCTCGTATCGGCTGAGCTGAGGCGTGATGATTTCAACTTATCTGCGTTTGTGCACAGTCAAACTGTTCCTTCTTATTACATGTCATTCAATTTTCTGCCTCTCTGCTGAAGTGGTTCTTTCAATTTTGGAGCGTTCTCAAAGAGCACATTTTGAGATGTGGTTTCGAGGCTGGCCGGCGTTTTACGACTGCATGTTTATGACATAGACGCACATTAAAATACTGTACACTGAAAATATATGTTACAGTTGTAAAGACGCAGTCTGTAATTGTTTAATGTGGTTAATACTGTAACAGACATGTGAGGTGATTGTTGATCTGATGCAGGGAGATAAAAGTAAGAAGCAGATTTGATATGAGATATTAACCAAAAACAATGATACTGTATATACAACATGGCATACACAATACATAAATAATAAGTGTATACCTGTTGTAAAGACAAGTTGGGGTGAAGACAAAAAGTACTTGGGTTGCAATATGAATCAAAAAGGTGTTACTGCCGTGTGAACTCTAAGAAATCCAAATGAGGCTTCATCTGTTGTCCTTCGGACCTGACGACGACAATGGACGACTAAGTACCCCCCAATTACCAGGTTTTAACCCATTAACACCTCTGATGTCCTCTCTTTTTTCTCTCTGTATCTCCCCCTCACCCCCTCCCTCCCTCTCTCCTCATGCAGATGAAGTCGGTCCAGGTGCAACACAGAGGAAGTTAGCACCTCCTCACCACAGCAACTCACTCTATTTACATGCAAAGCGATGGGGCTTAGTCAGAGAATGTGTGAACACAGGTGTGTGTGTGAGTGGGACGTGGTGGAGGATGTTGTCACGGGAGCCACTAATCTGTTTGTCCTGACGTGCTCCGTGCTTGCTCAGATACTGTTGAATCGCGGTATTGTGTAATTAGATGTTTGGTGGAGACACATTTCAGTTTTCTATTGTAAGAGACTACAGAGGGAGAGGAGCAGCTGAAAATATGCCTTGCACAAACACAAGCCTGCATTTACTTGTGCTGAATCGAGCGTTTTGTGCTCTCTCATTTGTGTGTGTGTGTGTATATGTGTGTGTAGGTTGAGAGGAAGTCAGTGGTGGCACCCAATGTCATTTGAAGCGGAGCGCCTGGCGCCACAGCATCAGCATCATCACTCACTGGTGCCAGGCTCATTTTTATAAGCACTCACTAAATGACACACAGCTGGCGGCATGGAGACAGCTGTCACTGCCGTCACTACGCCCTAATCTGTCTCTCCCTCCCCTCTCTATGCGTCTTTCCCTCTCTTTTTCCTCCTCTCTCACACTCTGGTGTTCAGCTGGAGTTGCCTCCCTTCCTCCTCCCTCCTCCCCTCCCTTCAGGATCCAGACTTCGTGGAGCCGAAGCTGCAAAAACTCACTTCCTGGAGCTGGTGTTCACTTCCTTTTCTTTTTGTGGGACTTCCTGTGCTGCCTCTGTGATCAGGCCGGTCAGAGCTGACTCTCTGGGAGAGACTTCCTGATGCACAGACAGCTGGGGAGATAATTCTCTTTTTCTGCCTTTGTCAGGATTTTTTTTTCTTTCTCTCTCCCCGTGTCTCCAGAGGTATTCTTTCCCCCTCGTACTGTTTTTCCATTTACTCTGCTAAGCTGCAGGTTTATTTTTGATATGATGCAAAGCGAATCTGATCCCCCAGAGATAAATCATCTTCTTGAACGGGCAAAAGACCTATGAAGCACGACGTCACAGGAAAATGAGCCTAACAGATACCATCCATCCTAACGGTATCAGACCAGGGGCACAAGGCGCAGCTCCTCATACCTGCTGATCTGGTGAGAGGAATATCTTGCAATATCGCACCAGGCTGTCCCATCCATTAGCGCTGATGTTCACCTCATCCAACACCTCGCCCTCCCCTCTGGCAGCGAGTGGAGGAATGTAGTGGGTGTGGGTGTGCGGGCCCTGGTAGCGAGCAGAGACTGGCTCTAGTCGGTACGCCAAGCCCGAGAGCAGGCTCCTGTGATGGGGCAGGCAGGACAGAGCACAGACAGCTTGTTAGAAGGAGGCCTCAGTGGGTGAGTAAACACAGGCCTACAGACTAGAGAAACAGAGAGCGATAGAGCGAAAAGACGCATAAGAAGCGGGAGTGTAGGAGGTGTAGGAGAAAATATAGTTGGATTTCAGACGCCGCTCTGTCTGAGCCGTTGGTGTAACCCATCCTCCAACACATCACCCATCATCCATGAGTGTTTTTTTTCTCACTGTGCAATAGTGCAACAATTTTTTATCTCACATATGTGTCATTAAAGGGATAGTTCACCCAAAATTGAAATTTGTGAACAGTGCATGTCCATATAACGGTTGCAAATGGATACCAACTGTCTTCGTAACAAAAAGACACACCAAAAAACATCCAAATACCTCAATTTTTCGGGACAATTTCGCTTTTCGGGGGTTCAATACAAGACGGACATTACATACGAGCAGCATGGAGGTATTTGGATGTTTTTTGGTGTGTCTTTTTGTCATGAAGACAGTTGGTATCCATTTGCAACCGTTATATGGACATGCACTGCTAAGCCACGGATAACTCTGAAACTTCTCCCAGCCCTTAGTCGACATGAGGGTGAGTAGATAATGAGTGAAATTTCAGTTTTGAGTGAACTATCCCTTTAAAAAGAAAAAAAAATGAAGCTTTTTTTCCCACTATTTCCTCTCCTTATGTCCATCTGGCCACCTGGGCGACTGGTGGCGGCCGTGTGGCTGAGGTCGGAGGTCAGGCCAGAGGAGAGAGGGCAGCACGGAGCAGGACTAGCCTGGGGATGGAGGTATGGGGTCCTGGGGTGCCGGCCAATGCAGCCTAAGGTGAAGCTATATGGACCCACCGAGAGCCAGTGTGCCACCTCGACTCCCCCCCCCCCCCATGCACATAGGCCAAACTGTGAGAGGCTCCTTTGAACCGAAGGGACGTGGCTCACACATGGTGCTCCTTCCAGACAGAACACGTTGTGTGTCAGCGGGCTCTGTGCTTTGTGCGGCGGACAAATGGGTTTAGTGTGTTGCACCTCTGTTTGCACGGCCGCTCTCATATGTTTGAGGTTCTCTGAGGGGAATGACCTTGCAGGGGCAATAAATAGCTGGACTGGATAACTAGTGTTGTTTCACCTTAACACTCGGCCTATAGTCAAACAAGCCCAAGGGATACCTATTGAAGCGCTGAAGGTTTATATCACCTCCGTTAACATCTGCACAGATTGTATCAAGGTGTCTAGAATCTGAGCTATGCATTGCAAACGCCTAAAAACAGACAAGTGATTCAGAACAAGTGGAGGAACCTGGGGGGAGATCGATAGCGGTATCTTGTATGTAGAGCAACCTGTGGCACTTTCGCTTTCCTCACACACAATGAAAATAACAGCAGCGCCGATACAATCTCATTCTCAATCCATCATAATTAAGGTGATGTAGTTCTTGGGAGTCATTCTCCAGGATGGAGGTTTGCGGAGGGAGGGGGGAGTAGGAGGGAGAGGGGGGAGGAGGACGAGGCCGGCGCCCTGGACATGTTCCGACGGAATCCCCCATCCCTGGCCGTGGTCCGCCTGGCTCGGTCAGGCTGGCCGTTCCCTGGAGTGCTGAGTGACAGGAGTACACAGCGGCCCTCTCCACACGTCCCCCACTTCCTGAGCTACTGCTGGGCCCGGCAGCCTCTGGGAGCTCCACATGGCAGCGGGCTAAGTACACACACAGGAAGAGGTGACATCTGAAACAGCAAATGCCGCAATGGTTTGTTTGTCATGTCTTCACACCGGTGAAAGTTTTGAGTGCGTCCATTGTATCCCAGGGACCGTCTCATCGCACTGAGGCGCACACCGGCATCCAGCATTTCAAATTCAAAATAAATATTTCTACTTCATAAAAAAAGGCTTTCAAGCATGTGTTGTTTACAGTTTCTCTCTCATTTCTTTGACACTTCATGAGAGACAGTGTCAGCTTTTGAAAGAATACAAAGTATTACCAGCTGGCCTATTTATCTACAATGACACTCAGCAAAGAATCGTACACATAAGAAACATTTTCAGCTGAGAAAACAAGTATGTTGATAAATGTGTGCTAATACGCTGATACAGTCACACAAACAAAAGAGCTCTAATGTGATTATTTGACTTGCAAAACTTTTATTTTTAGCTTCAAATCACAGAAACGTGCTTGGCAATTCCATAAAAACATCTAATAATGAATTCAAATACTTCCAAGGTATTAATCAGCTTAGCCTAGAATGTTTTTTTCATATAAAAGGGGATGCTTTAGGAGAGCTCAGGGATGAATGTGTAATGAGCTCGAAATAACCTAAAGCCCTTTTTTTTCTCTCTTTTTCTCTTCTCTGTGTCCTCCCTCCCTCCTCCCCTCTCTGTCTTTTTTTCTCCTCTTTTGGGAAACATGCCTTTCCCAGCTGCACAGCCCCCACAGCGCGAGGCCAGGCCAGGAGCACAGCTGGCCAGACTTGGTGGAGCCAGTCGACAGGCGCATGGAGCGCAGCCCGCCCAGGGCCCGCTTCCTCCGCAAACATGCCCAGGTGTGGGGCCTCCGAGCTGGGCTTCTGATCTCCACCAAACAGCACTGTGTGTGTGTGTGTGTGTGTGTGTGTAGGGAGGGACGATGGGATGAGGGATCAAGAAGGCAAAAGGGGAGGAAGAGGAGTAGAGAAGGGGGGGGGGGGGGGGGGTGTCATAGTGTAGAGGAGAGTGTGTGTGTGTGTGTGTGTGTGTGTGGAGGAGGGGGGGGGGGGGGCAGTGCTGAAGCTGTGTCAACACTGTGTGTTAATGTGTGTGAGTGTGTGTATCTGTATCTGCATGTGTTTGTGTTTCGGGAAGTGAGGGGTCACCCCTGGGGGAGACAGTGGGCAACAACAATTACTGCAGCATTGTAGCTAAATTGTGTCTGAATTGTTCGTCCCTGCCCACAGTCGGTGTGTTGCCAGCAGAGAAAGGCTTACAGCGGCTACGTAATTACCGAGCAGTGGTACATTTTGAAAGATGCGACGCTGCTTGTTAGCATATAATAGAAAATAAACGGTCACCTGCAGGATGAGTACACACTCAGCACAGACGGCTGTCTGAGGAAAACAATTCTGCACAGATTACTGATTACATTACCCTCCACATTTAACCGTATCAGACTAGATTTCTAGATTTCTGCTGCGCTCCTTGAGCTCTGGCCCTTACACACTTAAACAAAAACACACTTGTGAATGTAGTCAGCTCAGGCCACAGCGCTCGCCTGAGTAACTCTCCTATAAATCACTCCATAAATCACAGCACAAATGTACACTTAAACGATTTCAGATTGCTTTGCAACAGTGACATTACCTGTGGCTGATTTGATATGCAACCGCCTCACTTAGCCCTGTTCTTTTCTTTTTTCCTTTTTTTTTCTTTTTAACTGCGTTACAACTGATGGTGACCTCACACTGGCCTGGTTGAGATCCAATTCAAGCATTTAACTTTTTAACCAGATTCCAACACACACATGGGCCTTCAAATGCCTGCACACGCACTCACAGGAACAGCTTCCACACACTGCACCAGATGAAACATAGTGTAACAGGAGGCGTATGAGCCGGGGTCAGATCAGATAAGGTGAGGCCAGACAGCCTGAGATAAGCTCTTTGAACGCTTCTATCTGCAGCGTCAGGAAGACGCTCTCCCCTCCAGCCGTTTCACATGATGACTGCTGGCCAGGCGGCTGCTGCTGCTGGCCTGTTTGTGGCCTGGCCCTGCTACTAATTAACTGGGAGAGCCCAGGGCCCTCTGACTGACTGCCTTGTCTCTTGCAAATCCCCCCCCCCCAACTTCAGGATTGCTCATGCATGCATGCTAACAGACATCCATGCAAATACACACTTAGACACACTGATTCCTATCTATTGTGGACCCCAGGAGGATCTTAGATGGTGTAGGTGGCCCTCTTGTGGTACAGAACGGCGGCTGTGGAGTATAAGATGTGCACCTCAACTCCTTCCCTCTCTTCCTCTCTGAACCAAACATGGCTGCTGCCTCATACTGAAGCTGCTGCCAAGGCCTGAAATTAAATTACTTTCATTATCAAATTATCTGTCAGATATTTTTAGGATTAAGCAATTCATCATTTGGTCCCAGCCAGGGTTTCTTGTATCTCAGGTGTGAACGTAGCAGTTTCAAGAGGGTCTTTGGAAAGAATCCAACACAGCTCTGACAATCCGAACATTTTTTAAATATATAATAATTTATGACGAAGATAAACCTGCATGTTGAGTCAGGGTTACTGTGTTAAACTTCTACCCCTCTACAAGTGAAAACCTAAAGCCGTGGTCAGCTGTTACTAGAACCACTTTTATATTGTGGGCTACTTGACTGACAGGATCACAATTGCCCAGATCCCGAGGTGCCATCTTCAAATTGTTTCTTTTGAAAATCTAAATATATTCAGTTTGCGGATATAAACGGCAAACTCTATCACGACAGAAGCTGCAATCAGAGAATATTTGATTTGCCTTAATAAAGGTAAATGTTCTTTTCATTGACAGTATTCCTGCTGACTCATAAACATCCCTCTGAGTTAGTCTGTTGTCATCACGTGAAAGCTCGGCATTGGTGCTAACGAGAGACTGCTGGCGACAAATCTCACCGCGCTCATGTTGTCGAGTCTTGTGCACTTCATTGTCTAATGTAAGCTTCTGATTACAGTCCGGTCGGAGGTCTGCGCAGCGTTTCGGCAGCGCTCCCCTCCCACAGTGCAGAGGTTAAAGCCCAGTTAACCTCATATGTCCAGGAGCATTCCTCAGACTGTCAGCTGGTTTTGTCCTGAAGCGTCCCATTGAGGGTCTGCGGGCCTTGATGCTGGGAAACCTCCCTTTGTATCCCCGAGACGAGGAGCAACACAATCAAGGTGTTTGAACAACGACAAAGTGCACACACACACACACACACATACATATGGAGAAGGATAGTGTGTGAACGTCGCCGCTACTGGAGTTTCACCATGAGTAAGCAAGCAGGGTATATTTAGGAGGATCAGCTGGGATTTGTGTATGTAAGAGTGTGTGAATAGGTGTATTTGTGTGTGTTTCAGTTACTATGTTTGTGTCTCCAGGTTGGACTAAAAATGGGGACCTGCTCACCTGTTCACACACACACACACACACACACACACACACACACACACACACACACACACACAGTGGACAGAGGGGGAAGCAGCCTGTTTTCACAGGGCCACAGTCACGGCTGAGTGTACACACATACACACACACACACACACACACACACACACACACACACACACACATATACAAACAGAGACACATACACTGACCTCCACATTTTTTTTCTCTGCGCTCACCTGTTTGTTCAGAGGATGTCTGCAGCCTGATCAACTTAAACACAGCACCAATGTTTCCACGCTACCTGTTTGAACAGCTGAGTGAAGCGTTGACTTTAGCACTTTGCACAATAGCACGGGATTGGTTTGGAAACACACACACACACACACACACACACACACACAGGCCTCCTCCTCCTGCTGCTGCACTCCCTCTGCTCGCGTGGACTTGCGTGGATGTGATAAACGCTGCCCGGTGACCCATTGAAACCCCCCTCTCCCATTCAAAATAGCTCATTCTGGTTTGATGGAGTACAATAAGAAATCTGGTTTTAAGTGCATGTTTGTGGTCTGCATTGCTTACTATATATGGGCCGTGCCTCCCAGTCCAACATCTAATTATGTGTTGAGCGCTGATGGGAAAGCATTACACATACACACATACACACACACACACACACTCACATCCAGCAGGAATCTGTAATTGTGTGAATGCGCTCTGTGGATGTTGGAGTGGATGTCAAGTATGGGAAGCAGTGTGCTATTGAAGGAATGCCCTGGTGCCAGTGAGACTAGGGAGCAGAGCGGCAGACGAGTTGTGGTGGCGCAAAAACAGGGGAGACGGCAGCGTTTATGACACCACGCTGCATTCCTCTCTGATCTGGAGGCAGCTGTGCAGCGGTGGGCATCACGTCCATTTAGAGGAGCGTGCAAAACACACACTTAAAAAACAAGAGGCAAAAAAAAAAAGGTATACATGGAAAAGGGTGGTAACTTTTAAAACTTGGACTTTTCTGCCTCATATAGGCAGTGAGGGAGACTATTACAGGCGTAACGCGGCACAGCGGGCTCATCGGCGTCCGTCTGTCGCTGGCCAGCCCGTTTTGGGGGTCCGGGCGGAGGGGTTTTGTGGCTGCGGTGCAGCCTGAGGCCTGGCTGGGCTGATTTACAGGCGGCGTGGGGACATGTGCTGGGGATACTCCCAGAGCTGCCTGGTGGGGGCCAAAACAGCCACACTGCTGCTGCCTGCACATCTGGAGTCTAGACTGAGTGGCTCTGCCGAGCGCCTCACTCCCCTCCCTTCTTCTTCCCACTCCACATCCACATCCATCCATCCATCCCTCTGCCTCAGCTGCTCTGTCCCCCCTCCCACCTCCATCCACTGTTTGTGTAGCTGCCGGGGCTCAGTTGAAATTTAAGATCAGCTCTCACTTTTTCCTCTCTCCCACTCACTTTCCTTCACCCTTGTCTCTCTCTCTCTCTCTCTCTCTCTCTCTCTCCTCTCTCTTTCTTACCCAGCCTCCAACACATCTGATGAAGGGCAAAATAGTCAGAAAAAAAAATGAACGCACGTCACGGAACGCATGTGGAAGACATCATAGAGGGGATTGTTATTCCTCTCCCTCTGAAAGCCGGAGCCTAAGTGTTCACAGGGGGACCCTCCAGTGATCTTTCAAGGAATTGAGGATCAGGCTCCCGAGCCAAAGAGCGGTCATATAAACATATTGGCTCTGACACACGTAATAAACATCAGCGCGATAAACATGATACCTAGCGTACTCACTTTCTCTCTCTCTCTTTCTCTTACACAGCCTTGGTTTTTAACGGTGGCTCCTGTTGGCTCCTGTCAGGACAAATGTTCCTCGCTCTGCTGAGGACCTTGTAAAGATGAAGACAGCTGTCCGATCTGACACTCCTGCGCTTCATCCTCCCTTCCTTTACCTCCTCACTTCCAACACAAACACACCTAGATACACATCTACACAACACTTTTCTCTCCCCTCACTTTGTCTCTCTCGCAGGAAGAGATTAAGCGTCTTACGTTAATGTTTTCTCTTATGTGATATACATCACATACGAGAGCAGTCGTTAGCTTTGAGCCCATAATGTGTAAAGAGACACATACACAAAGTGATGGATGAAGCACTCGACTTCGTAAGATGAATTATGTTTTTGGTGGGTTGGATGGTCTTCTTGGGAGGTCATTAGAAAACTCTGTGTTTGAGATGATGGGTTCATGGATTTTTATGCAAATGATCCACTGCAGCTGATGATGGCTGTTTTAAATCTTATAATTGCTTCATGCATCAGGGTTTCCCCTTGGCACACGAACACGATCTAAATTGTGTCTCCCTTTTTCAACAGTGGAAAGTTGTAGCAGGAACAACCTCTGTCAGAGGATCCAGAGAGGCAGGCGTCAGTCTAATTTACTTCAGACAAACAGCGACCTCTCTTTCTTTCCATGTTGCCTGATTTCCTCTCACAGCAATGAACATGAGCTTTTTTTTTTTTTTTTTTTTACTGCCGTGTTCACCCATTCCCATTCACACCGTGTCATACACTGAGGGATAAATGGCTGCGTTCAACTCTCTGGTGTTAAACAGGTCGTAAAAGTGGCTACGTGATACTCTGCAACAAAGCCTGAACCTGTGCGGCTGCTCGCCTGACTGTCGCCTGAATGTCTCCCCCCCTCCCCTCAAATGGAACAAATTATCCAGCTACTTGAGTAAAACAAGGTAATATTCATTTTAGATAGAAGTAAAGAAAGAAAGAAAACATCTGGGTAGCGCTGGTTAGTGTTTGCCTTCTCTGGAAGCCATTAGAACAAACAGTGTTCCTACTTTAAACGGTCTTCTCTCTCTCGCACTCTCACGTTTCACTCTGGTTGAACCTTGCACATCCTCTCACCACCTGCGTCGGCTCTGGTTCCCACCCGAGGTTCTTTGTCACGGGACAGATATGGATGGCTACGACGGGGATACAACAACAGGAGTTAGCATGAAAGAGAGAACAAGTAGTCTGAAGCGCCAGAGGTGACCTCGGTTCTTCAGATTACAGGTGCAAATCGGTGACATGGCTCTCACCTGCGTCAAAGCTGCAGAGTTTGAGTATCGCACGACAAAGGTCGAGGAGACAGGTTCGCCGCTCTGCATGAGCCACAGAGTTTGAAAGTTCTCCGTAAACTGCTTTAAGTGCCAAGTTGACGCTGCCTGATGTGAGAAACAAAAGGAGTTCTTCTCTGACGGACTAAAATACCTCCTATTGGTCACAGACCTTAAGCTAAAACCAAAGTTTTATTCAGAGGAGAATCATAAAAAGCCTTCTTTGACATTTCCAAACAATGCAGCAGGGGTCAGAACTGCTGCTGACGTACTTATTTTTGCTCCATTGACAGCCACAAATAGACCTTAATGCCAAGTGATTTACTGTATACCAGACTGAGAGGCAGCTGAATGGATTTTGTTGTTTCAAGACTAAGTGCTGAATCATATTGTCCTAGTGAGACCCATATCTTGCACAATAAATGGCGAATGCTCTAGGATAGAGGGTGTTTTGTACTCAGGAGTTTTCTCCTCAAGTTTTTGGTGACCTGTTGTTGCACAATGAGCCACCAGCTGGGCTACCTAGGCGTGTGCGCTGTTGCTGTGTGTTGAGACCTGCCGATTGGCACAACAGTGTGTGTGAATCATCAGGCTTCCTGATGCAACACCACTGTCAAGCTCGGCCTGTCCAACGCCCCACTGGGTGAGGCTCAGCAGCAGAGGTGGTGCAGCCACCAGACTGGTATGAGCTGTGTTTGTACTCTGACTTAGGCAAATACAGGCTCACCGTGTTATCCGGGAGCTAAGAACACAATTCTGCCTGGCGATAAAATCAGGCATGAAGAATAGGAGTGAGGCTGCCGCAGTAGGTGAGAAGTGATGTGCATATGATTCGAGTGCTGATAAAGTGGTGATAAATTCACAAATGGAGGCGTGAAGAAACAACAACTACGCAGCAATAGTTGGAGAGAATTGCTGCATGCGTCACCAGATTTGACAAATTCAACTAATATCAAGACTGATTAATATTGATGCTTTCTTAACAGTCTCAGTGATGCCATCAATTTTAAATTTAGGATGCAAGAGTTTTTCTTTTTCTTTTTTTCTTTTTTTGGCGTTGCTGTGCCAAAGTTGCCCATTGAGACAAATTGTCAGCGATAACTCAATACAATGTATCGTGCTCTCTGGTTGTAATGCACTCTCTGTCAAGTCGCCTAAGGATAATGTCTTCAAAGCAATGGACTGATGAGAATCATGGGAAATAAAAGTTGCTTTTATCCAGTACTATATAAATGGATGTGGTGGTTTTGTAAGGTCAGAGTGGGCGGTTCCACTGTCGCCATGTTGGCACTGCCTGACTCCACCTAAATTTTAACAAATGGGCAAAGACAGATGGGCCATCTGTGTAGCTAAGACTTTGGTGCATGCAGGTTTACTCACTGTGGTAAGCATCCACTCCTGTTAGCACAGTTAGCACAGCTGGGCATTTTGCTTGAAGGCTGTAGCGCTACACACACACACACACACACACACACACACACAAATCTTGCTTGAAGGCTAGCCCATGGCTTATTCACTAATTAGGTAGCTATAGGCCAGCATGACAAGCCAGGTATGGTGAGTGCGGTGCAGACACAGATGCCTGCTAGTTAGTGCTTACATATAGGGTATTCCACACAACTCCCCTTATATATGTTACTGCACAGCAAAGCCAGTTATTAGTCAGGCTGTAAACACATTTCTGCTGTAAAGGTGGGTATTTTAACACACAGAGTTTATGAAGATTTACTCACCTTTGGAGCCAGCCATTAGAGGAACTGCAGTTTTTGTCTTTTACAATGTTTGGGTTCAGTATAAACAAGCAACGAGGAGCTGTCTTTAAGAAGAAGAAGAAGCGACGGACAGCCAGAGGTCGACTGGAAAGCTGAGGAGAGAGAAGAGAATACATGTAAATAATGGGTCAGATATGAACTCAGGTTGCTGTAGTTAGGACTGAGCCGAAAATATATTTACTCCACCATTCAGAACAATTATTAATAGCAATATAGTGATCTCTAGTGATCTAAGAGGGGCACAGAATGATTTAGATAATGATGTGATATTTATTCAGACTGTTTGATCACCGTTGCCTCACGAGCCAGTCCTTCTGTGACCCTGACTGAAACACTTTTTCATACCTGCAGCAGAACATCAAATGGAGAATTTCAATGTGTGAGAATTAAGAAGAATTTTAAAAAGGCAGTATATTTGATCAGTGTTTGCAGAGTTTCAAAAGGTGGCCTTTTTAAAAGGTCAGTCTTTCAAGTGATCAAGGGTGAGCATGTTGGAATTTATACGATACGTTTGATCAAATGTTTTTGGGCTTGACTGTGGGAGTGAGGTGAAAATGAAAGAGTGACATCAGAGGTCATGCCTTGTCAGGTAGAAGCAGACGAGAACGGCTCCAGTGACAGGTGATGTGTTTTCTTAGCACTGACTCAGCTGGATCATATCAAAATAAAGATCATTGTTCCAAAAAAATCCCTGTGAGTGTGTTTCTGAGCCTGTGTGTGCATGTGAGGCAGCATATGCCAAACCAGTCAGCCTCACTGACTGCGTAAAGTGCTTTTACTGTGCATCAGTCCCAGTTGTAAACGAGTCCACTGTGTTAACCTGGTTTGTTACAAGCTGCCTTAAGAGCGTTTTTTTACGGCTGTTGTTATGACGTCCTGAATGCTCCGCTGTCTGCAGGTGCCACTTAACCTTTCTCTCAACTTCTCCAACTGAATCCCTCTCTTTCTCTTTCACTCTCTTGGCCTCATCTTACTTTTGATTCGGTGAGTTCAACATGTGAATTCAAGCATCCCATCATACATCTCTGCATGTATATATGTATCTTCTATCATCCGCTTATTGTTGACGTCCGTGATCTCACTGAGCCGTGACAGTGAAGCAAACATTTGCCAGGAGAGATACTTGCCAAACTCACAGTAATGCCTGTAATAACAGCTCTATCACAACAGCAACAGCCAGAGACATATTTAAAAAGATTATGGGCTCGTCTTCCTGGGTGTGGGCTGTTGTTTCAGGGCTTTAACATCACCTTGAGAAAACGTGCAAACCCAAAGGGCAAAGCTGTCATTCGGCCTTCACGGTCACAATAGTTTTCATGACTGAATATAGGAGTGCTGGGGTCGAGTTGTGTGTGTGTGTGTGGATGAGACTCTGCTCATGTGTACGAGCGAGGAGGCCTCTCTTCCAGGAGCTCAGTGCCTCTGGGAAATAATGAAAAATAAACACAGAGCCTTGATGTTGACTCAGAGATAAGTGATCCACAGGTTATTACTGCACTCCTCTCTCTCTCTCTGCTCTCCCATGGCTCTTGGATGAGTTTACGTAATCTAAGCAGCCCACCCTCCTCCACTTTTTACCCCCCCTCTGGTCTCCAGGGTGAAGGATGTCAGATGCTACTGTCATGTCTCATTTAAACCTATTACTTTGCGGTTGTAATGGCTTGATGGACGGTGTTTATGATACTAATCTTTTTTGAGCTGAGGTTTTGTTACCCAAGGTTAAAATCAATAAATGTAACCTGAATACAAATCATAAACGGATGCTGCTGTTGTTTATTCCTCACTTCTGCAAGCAGCATCCTTTGGGTGCAGTTATATAGACGGGTTGGCTCTAACTATTGTGTTAATGTCATCAGTAAAGATGTGGTACATGAAGGGATTTTAGGGGGGAAATCTGTTAATGCTATTATTTCTAAACCCCCTTTAGTTTTGACACCAGATTTTAATAATATTCCCCAGTCTGCTCTTACGATTAAGGTGTTAAACTACTTACTCCAGTGCATATTTTCATGTTCTGTCCCACGTAATGCAAACTGTAATGAGATTTAAGGGGAGTTTGCACTGAGAGAGGTTTGTTCCTTCCTAACACCATAGATAATTTCAAGGAAATACTTTTTTGAATCCCAAAAGACCCCCTTGAATAATACATGGATATACCCAACATAAATATATAAATAGCCTACATACAGCTTTGACATAGTGTAATTACGACTTTCACCGGCTCACACAGAGTGGAGGATGGAAAGGCGGATGTCAAGGAAATTCCACTAAGAGTTTCTGATTGATGTAAAGGGATTAAATTATTATCATAGATTAGCCCACACACCTCACATCTATAATTCATCCAGTCAACTGCAGCCTAAACAAGCTTTCATAATAATGAGAAGTCATTTTCCGGGGGTGAAATGCAGGTATAGGCTACTCACATTTTCCCTGTGTCCTCTCAGGTGAACCTAATCTAGTGCAGGTCGGTCCTGGAGCTATTTGAGAAAATAATCCAAGATGGTGGCGCCCTCTTGTGTGTCAAACCGGTCACTGTAAAATGTATAAATAGTTTTTTGGTTTGTTTTGTTTTTACATTAGGATTTCAACCACAGTTCTTCTAATAATAGCCTAAATTAATATATTCACGGTAAGTTAGCCTTCATAGACAGTTAGACAGTCACTGCGCGCATTGATTTTGATCGTCACTGCACGAGAAACAGAAATGGGGCCTATAACTTAAAGTATAATTATGACTGACATTGATTTGACATCCTGATACTGGGCTAAGACTGTAACATGCAAATGTAAAGTAAAATTATTACCTGCTAAAATGTAAAAAACCCGGTAGACTACAAACTGACTGGTCGTCGTGAAACATAATTGACCAAACTAACCTAGGTTGCACCTGTAACCGAACAACAACTCACGTATCAATGCGCTAGTGGCTAAACCTCGTGTATGAAATAAGCTAGCTAATTCTTGACTTCTTTTTTTTTTTTTTGTCGAAAGTTATCAAACTCACGAAAACTCGGCGTTAACCCATGCACTTTTATTAACACATAGGAGTTGACCAATCGTTAACTATCGGTAGATGTCGCTAACAGGACAAATCCGAGCAGCAGGAGGTTTTGACTGACACCTCAGGTAAGGATATATGGCACAGGTGTGTGGTTTTGTGTGAGGCCTACTGTTTATTAAAGATTTGAAGAGCATCAGGTGTGTTAGGTTTATGATGGAGGCGGAATAGCCTGTTTTTTGGGTTTTTTTGGGGTTTTTTGGTTTGTTTGTTTTTTTTGTTTTTTTACAGTCTATGAGCCAGAGACAGAGAAGACAAGCTAAACAAAACAAATCCAGAAGTGGTGCTGCAGCTTCATATTCAAGACTTAGGTCTAATATTTTCAAAGGTAAAGTCAGAGGAAGAGGAAGATACAGCAGAACAGTTTGGGATTTCTTGACTTTGACTTACAATGAAGTGAAGTGTTCATGTTTGCAGATGTGCAACGCATGCAGCAGCACTTTCATCAGACTGTTGCTCAGTGAATCTGATATTAATAGGATGTGAGTGGTGTTTGGCGATTCAATAGACTTGAATGAATTATAGATGATATGTCCTGGAAAATATTTCTCTAATCTCTGAACAAAACATTAGAGACCCCAGGAGCTCTTTTAGCCTCCTTCTTCTTCCAGTCTGCCTCAAAACATCCAGCCAGAGACGAGGACAGACTGGTGTCTGTCATAAAATACTCCCACTGTTTCTCTGATCCTTTCTCAGTGTCTCAGTGTGTGTGCATGTGTGTATGTGTGTGTTTGTGTTTGAGCCACACAGAGACACAGCACCGGTCAGGTGTATGGCTTGGACAGTTGTTTGATGTAACCGGGACATCTGTGTTACAATAAGGTCATTCACTCTCTGCTTTACACAATGCCCTTTTTTCATAGACATCCTGTGACAAACACTGAGGTGTAGACGCTCTGTCTGATGCAGCGGCCGCAGAGGAACTGAGCTGAGCTGCTGGGAGTTATGCATCCACAAGGTAGGAGAGTACTTCAATAACAAGAGCAATTTTACAATGCAAAAAACAATCTCTCTATTTATTTTGTACATTTTTAATGCTGTCACTTACTTTATATGCTGTTTAGTCTTAAGTTTGGTTTCATATAATCCTTTTCTGCAATGACAACTGTTTATGTCTCTAAAAGGAAATGAAGTTGACATTTAAATCTGTGCAAGCCAAAAACAATCAGTTGAAGTAACAATAGATCCCTTGACTTTACTGACCAGGGATGTAAAATCTGTGATGTAACCCATGCTCTTTGCACTTGAGTTGTTAACACTGCTTTACATTACCCCAGCTGTTAATTATACAATTCTGTGCAGTACGAACTACATGCTAATTGTATGTAGGCCTATAGCAGTGTAGTACTTGACTTTACCATTTCCACTATCAGGATTTGATACAGTAAATGCAACATTTATATTTTAAGACTTCTCTGTGTATTTTATGTCGGTGTCACACTGTCATATTGAGAAAGCACCAGTACTGTTATCACAAAATATAAATGTTGTACTAAGTCTAAACTTTAGAAATATTATAATCCCCTTCAGATATAATAATTGTAATTTCGAAATGTGTAAGCAGACACTCCAAGTGTTTCTTTTTTTTATTTTTATTAATGTTTGATTTAATTTAAAAAGTATGTGTAATACTCCCATATGGTAAACTCACTATAAACATACCACGTCGCTGTAAGAAGTACAAATTACAATCTGATTGCCATCTAATTGAGTGTAACACATTGCTCCTCTGCCTCTTCATGTGCAAGATTATTATAAATTCACTTCATCTCAGCATTAGATTCCTTTTGTGCACCCTGAGCTCGCCGTGTGTTGAACACAAGGTTTCCTCTCCTCTGTTGGGGTGCCTTTGCCCCCCTCCCCACCTCCCTCCTATCCATCCATCTGTGCTCCTCACTCGCTGACTTTGTCTCTCCTCTGAGTGTGTTCAGCCATATTGTGGTTTGAAGTGTTTCTGCTTCTAATGAGCCAATTGTTCTTGTGTTTTGTTCCCCTCGGGGAGCGTTGTGTAGCTAACAACATTCAGCTCACAACCATTTTAAAACATATTCACTGCACCGGGGAGGGATTGAGGCCAACAAAACAATAATGCCTTGGAGCATGTACAAAATGAAAAATGTGTTAATGACACACGCACCAGCAAAGTGACAGCGCATTCTTTTCCTGTCAATTAGACCTTGGTTATTCAAAAGCAATTTGCAACTCCCTGCAGAGCAAAATGTGTGCCATCTCCCAGGCCTTACTCTGTGATTGTGTAAGTGATGCGTTCACTCCGTCGCTCTGTGTGCGTCCTAGTTTGAGACATTGAAATAATATTAAGGTTAGACACAACCCACAGTACTGTTATCTACACAATGTTGTGAAAACAGAGGGAAGTGTAGGTCTGTTTTGAGGGGTGGGTGTGAGTGTGTATGTTTCCTTCTATGTGCCTATGATGACCATGTACAAGGGGTATTGATACAGCTGGCATTCAAAGCCCTGATTAATTGCCATGACATTTGGCTGTTCTCGGTAAATGCCATATCCCATGCTGAGTGCTTGGTTAATGGATGTCTGCCCATTGCAGCCCCAGCGTCGGCACTTTCTCCTCCTATTTTTCCTCCCCTCTCTTTCTCTCCATCCTGTCCTCCTCCTCCTCCTCCTCCTCCTCCTCCTCCTCTGCTTCATAAAAGGTTAGCTGTGCTTTATCAGCAGGAATAGACACATGAGTGGACTGATCCCATGCAGCTCAGATGTCCAAGCTCCTGACAGTTCTGTCCAGTGTGGGCTCGCCATACAAAGGCTGCGCCTCCTCTCTATTTCTGACAGCACCAGTTCAAAGGTAGCTTAAGGTTACGTCCTCTCCCCCTTTTCTCCACTTTAATCTACAGTAAATGTGTTATGATAAGAGCCGGGAAAAGAGCTCTACCTTCAAGTGTGTATACCCCTAAGACCTAATTTCAGTTTGTCTCTATATCTCTAAGAAGAAGAGGGAAAAAAAGATATGAAGAATTAGCTTTCGTCCTCAAGTGAATTAGTTTGCTCTATCTTAATGAGGTTTGCCATGTCAGAGGGAACAGTTCAGAGCCTGCATGCTAAACAGACCGAAATTGGAAATAGAGTATTAGCTCCTTAACTGCAAAAATACCTTCTCTCTCTAGCTCTAATTCCAACACTGCCACGCAATTACCCTTATACACAATTTTATCTTGTCACTTCCAAATGGGAATAGAAGACCAAGCAGAGGAGAAATCATCTTGTTTTTCTTTTTTCTTTTTTCTTTCCCCTCCTTTCTTTTTTTCTTTTTTCTTTTTTGGAAAACTAATTCTAAAATCTAATTAACTGCAGAAAAACATGTCACCAGTTTGGCTGGAAACATCGTATGTAGTTATGCAAATGGGCCCGAGGATTGTAGAATGTGATTTGACAGAATCTCATTCTGGATGGTTGCGAGGGGCCAGATAGAAAGATTATTCAGCCGTGTCTGAGTGGAGGCAAACAGGAAGCGATGAGCCTGATAATTTATTGTGTTGGTATTTCTCCTGTTTGACATCAGACAGCTCATTAAGGGACGAGGTGTCACCCAACCGGACAACCAGACAGTCAGGTAGACAGACAGACAGACAGACAGGGAGCTTTTCTCTAATGGGCCCTCCTCTGCTCTGTCTGCATCAGCTCTTTCTCGCCTTTCGCGTCGCCGGCTTAATCTCTGACTTTTTTAATAAGAGGTGCCAAATAATTTTACACAATTCATCATTTTGCTTCTCAGCGGGGAGGGTGTGGGGGGAGGCGAGATGCTATTTCATCCTCCCACTTGTCTTCAGTTTGCTTACAGGGCTGTTTCTGGGCAGCCCCCGAGAGAGGGCCAGAGGGCTGAGATAAGGAGCAGAGGTCTATCATACGTTTTTTATGACACGATAGCGAAACAATAGCCTCGTTTTTTTATAAACCTGTGATGTTGAACTCGAGATCCTGCTATATTGCTGTTAAGATGCCGCTCGGTCTTGCTTGTTTTTGCACGGACCAAGACAAAAAATGGCTCTCCTTTTCACACAGACATCGATTTGGCTCCGTGACTACATCTTCTGCCATCGCAAACATTCCCAGCCTTGAGCAGGTTGTACACAAGCAGCTAATGAAAGCTGCTGTGTTGTGACAGACTGCCGTACAGGTGTCATTCTGCTGTAGCTGGCTGCTGATCCTGTTGGCTGGGAGCGATCCATATGCTGAGAGAGTGCTGAAACTTAATTAACATTTGTCTCTGCCAGAGGGTACATGATCACATCTACACACACAGCAAAGCTGTTCTAACTCTGGCCCCTCTGAACTCCACGGCCGACCCAAATGCTAATTTAAAACCACAAATCTGAGGTCACAGCCCGAATTAGCCTCACGAAGACACGATGACAAGCAAAACATCTTTATTCTGCGAGTTTTTTTTCTCAAGTATAAAAATAAACACATATTCACACACTATGAGAATGATCTCTTGCAGCGTTGACCTTTTAGTCGTGATGTCAGTTCCTACACCGCACTCTTCAGGAGCCTTCCTCACACCCTGACAGCTCCTGATTGCATGTCAGCGAGTGTTTGTTTGCAGACACGGAGAGCCATACAAAAAAAAAGAAGCAAAGTCCACTCTGGTACAAACAAGTCATTAATTATTGAGGACACCAAACACGACTGCTTGCTAATCTACATAGCCGTTTAAAGCCCCTTGATTTATAATTCAAGCCCTTTTCTCACTACAGTTGAGTGCTGAGATTGGAGGGCTGCACCGTGGGGCACTTGAAACTTCACCGGGGCAAGGTGTGTGTCTTTTCAGTGTGTAGCACAGCTGTGTGTATGTGTGTGTGTGTGTGCTACAATAGACACAATGCAGGGAACCACATGCCAATCAGGATTAAAATAAACAAACCAAAAGTTCAGCATGTGCACCCAGCAAGTTCAAGCAAATGATCACTTAATTAAGTTGTAAAATTCACCCCTTTTATGGAGTAATTCAGCTCCTCTGTGCTGCCGCCCTCACAATGTTTTAAATTGATTACAAATGTATTTGTGCAAAAAACACTGGGGTGCCTTGTTAGACAAACCCACAAGCGCTTCTTATTTAATATGTGTGGCAGATATTACACTGAGTGCTGTATATTAGGAATGCAAATAACATGGCGTCAAAGGGGTTTTAGTTAATTAGCTGGAAATGTGATGCTGGCTCTGGCCCATAGCGGCTTGTGTTCCTTGGGACCGTGGAGCTCGACGGGAGACCAGTCTTTGATCTGTGGATCCCACGGTCTGCGAGCAGTTCCCCAACCTCTGCAACGCTGCCGCACATGGACAGATGGGAAGGATCCATTCTGCTCTTCTTCTTTTTTCACCATAGCTTCCTTTGCTGTGAGTGAATGAACAGGCATGTTAAGATGAATCAACTTTTTTGAAGCAATCTGTGGAAGATTTTCTTCTTTTTCAAACACACAGAGGAAAAATGGACGTCTGTTTTATATTAGAGACCGACAGCATTTCAAGGTGGTTTCAGTTCTTTCAGCAAATAATGAGTTCATCATAAAATGTCACATTCTTCTCACGATGGGATACGGCGCAATTTCAATTTCGTTCTTTCAAAAGTATAACAGCTCCACTTATGATAACCGTTTTCAAGGCCAAACTCTGACTTCAAAAAAACAAAGACTCAGCAAAGTCAGATACCTGAAGGAACAGAAACACGTCACTGTGGGCACACACAGTTTCCACTATTACTATTTCAGTGATAAGACTGAGATATTAATCAACTCTCTAAATTAATGCAGCTATCTCTTCAGCCTTGAAGTGATGGATCATTACTTTTTCACAGTCTTGATGCATGGTTGGAACATTTATTCCTACCAGACCTGGGTACACCTCCCCCTGCTGGCTGAGGATCAAACAGCACAGGCTCCTAAGTGAGACTGGCAGGGCGTCCCAGTTCTAATTACTATGTGTTAATACGGCATGTACTAATGTTGACAGCACACTGTTTTGGCAGAAACAGTGCACAAGAATCAGTGAGATCACTGTAGTATACTGTTTTGTACTAACAAGGAACAAGCCGTGTGGGACGCCAGTCAAGCTGCAGCTTGGGAACAACATTTTAAAAAATGAAAACTTGGTGACAAGTTTGTGTTTTCACAGATATTTTGATTTGTGAACTACACGTCGGGAATAGCTGTGTTACCATCTCCTCAGTTCCACCTCTGGTATTACATTCAGTATCCCACATAGCTAGGACACTTCAATGGAACAGAGCCATTGTAAGTGTTATAAGTCCAGAGCTCATCCCTCAGTTTAGATGTTCACACTTTACTCCGACTGTCAGCAGCTCTTTCTTATCAGTATGCATGGTGGCAGTAGTAGGTCGTACTGAATTTGGCATTTTTCCAGTGCGGGTGCACTACATCCTTAACGTGCTGGATAAGACGTGGAATTACTACATATATATGCAACTGGGGCACCATATTGGTCCCTCTCATTATGCCTCGTGCCGGCGACAGCCATGGCCAGAGGCAGTTTGTTTTCAGGTCGTCCGTCTGTCTGTTGCTCCCACGTGAACATTATGTCTTCGTAACGCCTTGAAGGAATTCCTTCAAATTAGGCACAAATGTTCACTTGGACTCAAGGATGAACTGATGAGGATTTTTTGTGGCCAAAAGTTACAACTGAAAGTCACTGTGCCCTCACAAAAAAAAAGCTTTTGGCCATAACTCATGAATTTATACACCAGTGTCGAGGTCAACTTCACTCCCACATCGTAATTTCTGCAAATCATTTCTGCATTTAATGACCATCACTTCATGTTGTAACTCAGGAAAAAGAAAGATTGTGGCTATATTTCCTGCAACTTTTCTGGTTGTCGGGCCGCATACGACTGTGCTTTGGTGATTGCAGTTTTTCCTTAGCTCTGTGTCTGTATGCACATCCGTCTTCATCGCTTCCTGTTATGGCCAGAGTTCTTATATAAATACTAGAAAAACGTCCACCCACTGCGAACTGTCTCAGAAAGGTGCCGGAGGATATTCTGCAGTCTGCAGTACAATTAAAGAGCATAAAGCCTTTTTTTTTTTTTTTTTTACACTTACTCTATTGGAGATTTTATGTTTTATTGCAAAGCTTTTAGTCATAGCTTTATTCAGACATTCTTCAGTCTGAAAAACGTCCATGACCAAAAGCTTAGCAATTAAATTTGAAATCTGCAATAGAAGAAACTTTGCTGAAGCCTCTATTCTTTTTAATTGTACCATTCAGAGTCATGGCACACTAATGAATGAATTACAACGTCACCTCAGGATATGGAGCCAATTGCTGGAAAATGATGGTCGTTCATAACTTATGAACTATTTATATTTTCAGTGGGAGCGTGTGATGTGACAGTGACAGGAAGGATAAATTTAAAGAAAAGACAGTGCATTAGATTTGACAGGACAATGTGTGGCGTGCATCGTTGCTGGGATGTAATGATGTTGGGGTGTGAAGCTGATCCATGTCTGGCATTCTGACGACCCTCTGCACCATGGGAGCTGGAGGAAACACGGTCCAGCAGCAACGAGCGCAGCTGCAGAATGCAACTGATGAACTATTTGCATTTGTAATTAGCCAAGAAAGCTGTCCCCTGGACATATGTTTAATCCTCCGATGTTTGTGTGTGTTGCTGGGTGCAGAAATTGTATTTTAACACACACACACACACACACACTGAGGACGTGTTTATAGTCAGGGATGCACACGTTTTTTTTGTTTCTGTTCCCAAGGAAGAATCTGGATGTTACACACATCCTGCATGTATGTACTGTACAAACTGTTCTCCTGACTGCTCCCCTCTCCGTCTTTCTCTCCTCCAAACCTGGCAGAGAGTGATGATGATGACGATAATGATGTAGGACTTCTTCTTTCCCTTTCCACCTGGTTTAGCCTGCAATTAGCTGTCTGCATCCATATGTCAACAGCCTGGCTTTAGGTCTAAAGTCAGCGCTCTCATCTTCGACAAGTGGATTTGCATCAGGAATGAGAGAGTCTGAGAGGCAGGATTTCTTCTTGCGTTTATTATCCTGAGATACAAGGCAGCAGAGCTGAAGGGAAGTGTAAGGGACAGAACAGAAGGACGTGATGAATGTTGGAATAAGTATCTGCTTTAAATGCATCCACTCCCTCACAGAGGAGTCTTGGTCCACACAAGAGCTGGCATCTCATTTCTGTTGAATGTTATTAAATGTTTCGCTGCCAAAACTGTGGAGGTTTGAAATTATGGAGACCAAAAATTAAAAATTGATCATATTGGCTTGAGGGGTTTCTGCTTTCTAACCCAAATTATATCAGCTTTGTCAGCATTAGCATTTAAAACAGCATTTTCTTCTTGTACTCACCTTCACTGCCAAGCAGGAGTGTCAGCTGTCCAGCAGTAAGCATGAAGTTAAACGCCAACAGTTGAATTTGATAGCGAGAGTCTTGTCTCCATGCAGACCATCTCGTGTTGTGAAACTTTTCTAGTTTCACAAAGAAAGTGCAGCTCTTAGTCTCAGAAGCAGATCTTCTTGTTCTGCTATTTTTATACCACGTTGCTCTAAATAATGCTTAGCAACGTGACAATGGAGCGATTAAATGTCTCACAGTGGGGAACCATGTGATCAGCTGACTTTTTCTCACTGGTGTCAGTGGTTCACAGAACGTGCACAAGGGAAAACCCCCATTGACTCCCATCTGATGCTAATTGGGAACGACCCAATTGTAAACTGCAACATTGACTCCATCTGTGCAGACCAAGCGGCTGTGCACCATGTCGTGCGCGGTGCAAATTCACAGTCAAATGAATGAATCCAGGGAGATCTGAGGTAAACTCGCAATTGCTATCGACACAGACACAATTCACAATACACAATACACAAGCAATTTCCTGCTCTGCTTTTTTCTTTTTTTTCCCCTCTTTTTTTTGTCTTCTTCTGATCCATCACAGAGCACACACCGAGTTCAGCTGCCTTCAATTTTTCATTCAAGGACTGGACATGAATGTTTCGCTTTGTGAAAGGCCAACAGGAAAAATATTACATCCTGGTCGACACTGTTCCTCTGTTCTGTTGGGAAGTCCTGCTACAGGGCAGCTGGGTTTATGATCCTGGCTGCACCTGCTATCAGTAGTTTGCACCATGCTCATCCATCGTCTCTTTACTTCTCTTATACTTTCCAAAATCTGGATGATTGAATTTTTTTTTTGTGGATTTTGTAAAAGGCACAGAAAGATTTTTTAATGCATATTTTTCCACCACATTTCTGTTGAGTTCTCATTTATTCAGACACATAGGCTATACCTCCTACAGCCACATTTCAGTCGATACACATTTTTATGTTGATGACAGCTGGGGGGACGCCATGCTTTCAGGTTGTTCTTCCATCTGTCTGTCTGCACAGGTTTATGTTTCAAGCTCATTAACTCAATATTTCAGGATTGCCTTGAGGCAATGTCTGAAAATTTAGCACAGACATCAAAGTTCAAAGGTTAAGGTTACTGTAATGTCACAAAAAATACGTGATGTGAACAGTGGCAATAATTCACAAGAGTTCACACTAATTAACTGACAGTGGTCCAGTCGGCTACACATCAACTAACTCTAGCTTAGGTCTAAGTTCAGCCTGGTGTTTATTTGAAGAAATACCAAATTAATTTCTGAGTTATTTAATTATCCTAGAAAATCACATTTTCTTTTGTGAGCTTTAACAAAGTGTATGTGTTAAGTTTTTGAACAGGTCTCTTGAAAAATCCAGTATAGGCTACTAGTCAAAATAATTTATTTAAATTTGAATAACAGTGTCCTAAAAATGCAAGAAATGTTGGTTTGCAAAAGCTCCTCTTTTTTTCATATTATTTGCCACGCTTCATTTATTTTGACCATGACTCGTGCACACCAGTTAAGTACCCAGCTTTCTAACATCCTTGAGCCTATAAATGGTAGTTATAATGTGGCTGCCTAACTCCACAACCACTTGCTCAGAGGTGAGACGACCCTTTTACGTTTCTACCTGCAGTACCAGCTGAGCTATTTTCAGGAGACTATAGTTTCCCCCCGCGACAGGACTTCTCTCATCCTCTGTTCTGTGTCCTTGAGTCCCCACATCGTCGGCTCCTGGCTTCCTCTCTTCTCTTTCGCCCCCAGTTCCTCTCTCTGTCTCATTTTTTTTCATTCTTCATAATGTAGCCATGGTGATGAAGAGCTGTCTCTATTCACCGGACCCACTTGACATCCACACACACACTCACACACACACACATTGTGCAGTGGTGGTGGTGGTGGTGGTGGTGGTGGTGGCGGCTGTGAGAGGAAGTCAGCCTTGAACCAACTAGCCCCAAACCAAGAGCATAATAGGAGGAGGAGGAGTGCTCTCAGAGATAGAGAGAGCTGGTGAGGAGGAGAAGACAGTGAGGGGGTCTGCCTCATTTGTAGTGAGTCCTCCCCTCTTCACGCACACAGCTGACAGGGGATATTTTTATCAGCCTGGCACACACAGTGCAGAAAAGGAACAAATTCATTTGTAACAGCACACTCCCAGCCAAGGACAAGATCCCAGCTGGATAGAGCGTAGCTGTCTCTCTGCGCTATCAGAATAGAAATCACTCATTCTTATTTATGCACCTGCCTCTGCAATATTATGCAAAGGTCATCCGCAAGTCCACGTCTGCACCCCCTTCCTGTGGGTTTTAAGCGTAGATATTTCTCTCTGCCAACACACAGACATTAATATAGTTTTTTTTAATGCATCCTTGTTTGTTTGTGACTTTTCTTCTTCCGTGGGAATTCCTCCTGAGCCGCCCGTGTTGAAAGATGTATATCAACCTATAGTTTACATAATAATTTGTGTTTACCCAACGCTAGTGCGATGGAGGATACATCTGTTGATCTAAACCTAATTAGAAGTCAGAGGAATGACACAGCCTAAAGTGTGCGTGAGAGCAAGCAGGAGAGAGACTGGGAGCATGAATAAACCATGTGCTAAAGTGGTGTCACTGGGCTGCTGTGTTGGCATGTCGGCACCGCTCAGGAAAAACATGTCTGTCTCTGGGGCATTGTCTGTAATCCAGCATGTTAGAGCAGCTAGATGGCTCCTTTATGTAAGCAGTCCCAGAGTCTCAGACATCATCTGATATGCATACAGCGGAGAAATAAATAATTTTCCAGCAGTATATTTTGTTTAAAGATGATTATGAATAGTATTAGAACAGTAATCCACTCGTACAAAGGGCTTATGGTTCCAATTGGCTTAAATGACAACATTTTTTTTAATATACAAAACCAGGATTAGTGTTGAATGCACCTGAAGTTAAAGCAGGAAATATTTTTTGATCCTGAAATGCCGTGTAAATCCCCTGCTCTGAATAGTTTGTTTTACATCTGCAAGGGACAGCTGGGACCAGAAAAAGGCTGTTTTTATTTTCTCCGAGCAGCATGCATGGTTTTCATCTCTTCGCAGTGACACAAATACCATAGTGTGCCAAGCTTGACAGATAGATGATCCATTGTAGGTGTTGTAATTGAAAACACTGAGAGGGAATGGACAATTAATCTCTTTTTCTCAGCTTGCTTCACATTTCCATGGAGAAATACCTTGAAATGCAGATAATAGATAAGAGTGTTATTGATTAGATGGGATGGGGAGGAGAGGTGAGTAGGTGCACACAGGTTTTCCATCACTAATCTCTCTCTGGCTGTGACTGCATCTAAATAACCTGCAGAGAGGGATAAACAGGCGCATCCATCATGGGACGTCTGGAGCGGACAGTGATGGATGCCGGCGCCCTCCGCCGCACCTCTCCCCCCTGGTCATGGATAGGAAGTGACACCGGCACTCGGGAGAAATTCCTGGTTTTAAACCAGGCAGGAAAAAGCCTAGCTGTGCTGTGATGGAAGGATTCAGGACAGGCTCCGTTTGTATGTGAGTTTGTAGATTTGTCCCCTGTCCCCTATACCTTGTCTCTTTGAGTTTGTAGGATTATCTGTCTTGATAGATCCTGTTTGTTTTGTCAGAGAGGAAATTGGTTTTGTGGATTTGTGTGAAAGTGTATCGGTGTGTGTTTGTGTGTGCACAACTGCGCGTGTATATATATATATGTATATGCTTTTTTTGTGGGCTTGTGTATAAATTGATTTGGGTGTGCGGTTTCTGTTTCTATCTGCGTGCCCATGCACTGTGAGCCAAATCCCCTGTCTGTGCTGCCTGGACCCAGTGAGCAGGCGTGCCCACGCCAGCTCGCCTCAGAGGTGCCAGTCTGATAGATATGGTGTGTGTGTGTGCCAGGCTGTGCCTTCCCTCCCCACCCCTGCAGCATTAAGATTGATCCCTCATTCCCTCCCATTCCTTTCTCCCTCACTCCTCTGTGTGCCTCTGCTTTTATGAGACTGTGAATAGGTGAAGCTCACAGGCTCCAACAGATGGCCGGAGCTGCCCTGCTTCACTGTCACACACACACACAGAGAGAGAGAGAGAGAGCGAGAGAGAGAGAGAAACACTACTACCAATGAATATGAGCCTAGAGAAAGCAAGAGGAAGAGGCAGAGGAAAATGTGACAAGGAGAAAGAGAAGCAGGAAGCAACACAGGAGGAGAAAGACTGAAACTAATGGAAACAGAGAGAAGAGAGCCAGTGAGGAGTAACACGCAGGGAGGAAGATGGAAAAGGGGAAGGACCGCTAGAATAACAGCAAGAATATCCTAAAAAACAAGAGAGGAAAAAGAAGAGGAAGACAGAAACGCTGCTTAAAAAAAGGGAGTGAGGGCAAAATTGAATTGTAGATTGAGGGAGCCTCTCTCCTCCCTCTTTCCCTCCCTCTTTTATTTATCTCATGTGAAACCACGCCTCCCTCCTTTCACTTGTCAGTGCATCTATAACAGTGAGCTGTCTGCACCGGGCTGTGTGGGGGGTGAGACGAGCTCCTCACTCCGCCGGCACATCTGAACGGACCGGACAGGACTGGATGCTGCTGGACTGACCAGAACAGGTGTGTGTGTGTGTGTGTGTGAATGTGTGAATTAGTGTTTGTGTGCATGTGTTTGTGATAGATGACAGCATGTAACACCCCCTGAGTGTGTGATTGCTTGTTCCTCCGCAGGACTTGCTTCCAGAGTAAGTGTATCTAGAAGGAACAGTGCTGGAGCTTTGCCCTAGTTTACACTTGAATGCTCTGATCCGTTCTGTTCGCCTCTGAGATTTATGC